>NC_091296.1:63073057-63093057 GCF_038502225.1 Cherax quadricarinatus
CCAACCACTCCAACACTATATCCCCCCCTGCTTTTAACATTTCTGTCATGATCCCCATCAGTTCCAGCTGCTTTACCCCCTTTCATTTTACGTAATGCCTCACGTACCTCCCCCACACTTACATTCTGCTCTTCACTCCTAAAAGATGGTATACCTCCCTGACCAGTGCATGAAATTACTGCCTCTGTTTCTTCCTTAACATTTGAAAGTTCCTCAAAATATTCTCGCCATCTACCAAATACCTCCATCTCCCCATCTACTAACTCCCCTACTCTGTTTTTAACTGACAAATCCATATTTTCCCTAGGCTTTCTTAACTTGTTTAACTCACTCCAAAATTTTTTCTTATTTTCATTAAAATTTCTTGACAGTGCCTCTCCCACTCTATCATCTGCTCTCCTTTTGCACTCTCTCACCACTCTCTTTACCTTTCTTTTACTCTCCATATACTCTGCTCTTCTTAAAACACTTCTGCTTTGTAAAAACCTCTCATAAGCTACCTTTTTCTCTTTTATCACACCCTTTACTTCATCATTCCACCAATCACTCCTCTTTCCTCCTGTTCCCACCCTCCTATAACCACAAACTTCTGCCCCACATTCTAATACTGCATTTTTAAAACTATTCCAACCCTCTTCAACCCCCCCACTACTCATCTTTGCACTAGCCCACCTTTCTGTCAATAGTCGCTTATATCTCACCCGAACCTCCTATATATATTTTTTTTTTTTTTTTTTCAACAAGTCGGTCGTCTCCCACCGAGGCAGGGTGACCCAAAAAAAAGAAAGAAAATCCCCAAAAAGAAAATACTTTCATCATCATTCAACACTTTCACCACACTCACACATTATCACTGCTTTTGCAGAGGTGCTCAGAATATAACAGTTTAGAAGCATATACGTATAGAGATACACAACATATCCCTCCAAACTGCCATATATGTGTATATATATGCCATATGTGTGTATATGTTTTTAAATAGCCTAATATGTCAAAAATAATAAATTTTGTTGTACCTCACATTCTACATACAACATATACAGTATCTCTGCTGGGCAGAGTTATATGTAACAAGATTCATCACCAAGTACATTTGTAAATCATCTTTCAACAAACCGGCCATATCCCACCAAGGCACTGTGGCCAAAAAAAGAAAAACAAAAGTTTCTTTTTAACTTTAGTAATGTATGCAGAAGAGGTTACTAGTCTCTTGTTCCCGGCACTTTAGTTGCCTCTTACGACATGCACAACTTACGGAAGAAGAATTCTGTTTCATTTCCCTATAGAGATAAGAGGAAATAAACAAGAACTAGTAAGAAAATAGAAGAAAACCCAGAGGGGTGTGTGTATATATATGCTTGTACATGCATGTGTAGTGTGACCTAAGTGAAAGTAGAAGCAGCAAGATACTACCTGAAATCTTGCATGTTCACGAGAGAAAACAAAAAAAAACACCAGCAATCCTACCATCACGTAAAACAATAACAGGCTTTCGTTTTACACTCACTTGGCAGGACGGTAGTACCTCCCTGGGCTGTTGCTGTCTACCAACCTACTACCTAGACGTTTGTAAATATAATAAAAGCCACATTTCCTTACCAAACTACTATTAACAATACAACAACTCTGTAGACTTATGCCATGTAGATGAATGGTTCAGAGAACCGTCAAATTGATAAATTAGATACATGTGCAACACTTGGGTATCTTTACTGAGGAAACTTCTTGCCACACAGTGGCGAAATGTTTCCTCAATAAAGATACCCAAGTGTTGCACATGTGTCTAATTTATCAGACTTGTGCCAAACACACATGTGCAAAAGATGAATGCATCTGAGAAAGTAGTAACCAAGAAAAAGCAGGATTGTAATGAAATAATTTGTAGAGATTGGAGTGTGAGTGTGTGAGTGTGTGTGTGTGAGTGTGTGTGAGTGTGAGTGTGTGAGTGTGTGTGTGTGAGTGTGTGTGAGTGTGTGTGTGAGTGTGTGAGTGTGTGTGTGAGTGTGTGTGTGTGAGTGTGTGTGTGTGTGTGTGAGTGTGTGTGTGTGTGAGTGTGTGAGTGTGTGAGTGTGTGAGTGTGTGAGTGTGTGAGTGTGTGAGTGTGTGAGTGTGTGAGTGTGTGAGTGTGTGAGTGTGTGAGTGTGTGAGTGTGTGAGTGTGTGAGTGTGTGTGTGAGTGTGTGAGTGTGTGAGTGTGTGAGTGTGTGAGTGTGTGAGTGAGTGTGTGAGTGTGTGAGTGAGTGTGTGAGTGTGTGAGTGTGTGAGTGAGTGTGTGTGTGTGTGAGTGAGTGTGTGAGTGAGTGTGTGTGTGTGTGTGTGTGTGTGTGTGTGTGTGTGTGTGTGTGTGTGTGTGTGAGTGTGTGTGTGTGTGTGTGTGTGTGTGTGTGTGTGTGTGTGTGTGTGTGTGTGTGTGTGTGTGTGTGTGTGTGTGTGTGTGTGTGTGTGTGTGTGTGTGTGTGTGTGTGTGTGTGTGGGGGGGGGGGGTTAGAAGTAGTATATATTTCCTTTTCGTGGCTTTGACAGCCTGAGGCATAAAAGTACTGCTCCTAGTGATACAATAGGTTGTGACCAAAAGGTGTATGTATGTATGTACTATGTCATCAAGGAGCTGGAGAGGCACCTAAAGTCAGTACCTGACAAGCCAGGCTGTGGTTTGTATGTTGGTTTGCATGTGGCCAGTAGTAACTGCTTGGTTGGCCAGGCCCTGATTCACTGCAAGGCCTGGGCCACAGGGGCACTGACCCCCAAAATGCTCTCCAGGTATACAGCATAAGCTGTGATAGCCCTTTAACTCCCAACATAAAGTAACTCACGGCTGGCCTGGGTGAATTCCATTATACAACTTAATCATATAATAACTTTCTGAAGTTTATTATCAATCTTCAATATGTTCAAAAATTATTATAATTAACAATTCTGTGTTAGCAACTATCTAGATGATTAATGCATTGTCATCCTCTTCTAAGGTTTGAATACCCATGATACTGATGCACTGAATATTCTCTACAAACTTTTATAAGGTGCTTTATAAATATTAAGCACTGATAAGTTATAGATTTTGAACAATGTCAGATAACAAAAAAGGGCTGGATAGTGGCTTTGGAAGTGCATTGGTAGATCTTGGAATGTATTCCATGGGAAATACATTCCAAGACCTACAGTGGATACCCAAAACCATGTATAGTAGCGAACCCTACATACAAGTTGATTTTTAGTTTACGTGCATATCTATGAAAAAGTTTGATTACACACAATAAGTGGAGAATTAGCACTTTTCAATGATGGGAAACACTTCATCACTTCTTAAGCTTTGAAGAACTGTCAGCATCACTACTTTTGCCATGTCTAGAAGAATCTCTAGAAATTCAATGTACATAAAAGGGCCCAAAATCTGGAAAAAAACTGCCAGAAATTGCCAGAACCATCGTCTCATCCAGCATCTTCAAAACTACTATTAAAAATCATCATCTCTCTCTAACACATCCCAACATCGGCTAAATATGTGAAAACTATATAGCCATATTCTCAATGTCAAACATATAAAAAACAATATTATCTTAAGATCTGTAATCCTTACAATCATTAAAATATTGATTGTGTCCACATTATGTTAATATATTAAAATCCTCATTACCTATAATCATACTATTACAATCAAATAATAAAGCGCTAAACCGACAAGGGTCATGCAGCACCTATCATCATAATCAAACCTGCAATTCTTTGAACAATTAAACTTAATAAAAGACATATAGCATGTACATACGAATTGGATATTCAGTTCTCTTATATTCACTAACTTGTAAATTCATATTTACTACCACCTAAGAGACTATATAAAACCACTCAATTTGTCACTGTCTTATTAATCTTAAGTTAAAAACTAAGTTTGCCCAGAATGCTCTGCATATTTAGGGGCTTTCTGAATGCATAACTGAATGTCATTCACCTTTTTATTAACAATGTGTCATGCTGAAATAAAGTATTTTATTATTTTTGGTACCAGTAAGAAAATTACTTTTGAGCCACAGTAAACTGCAAATAACTGAAACCACGGATACAGGGGTCCTGCTGTATGTTAATTAATGGAGCGTAATATCGAGCATTTCCTAACGTGTATCTCATAAATGTCAACCTGTGACCCAATCAAACTTTGTTACTATTTAACTTCATTACCTAACAGAATACTCCATTCTACTGATTACACAACAACACAGTAAGTGACCATATGACCTGTCTTTGTAATACTCATTTGTACTAACTTTTTATCTGTTTTACAATAATTTTTGTACCACTGAATATATCATTGCTTAGTTAATCTTAAGTTAATTTTAAGCCTGCCCATAATGCTCTGCATACAAGGGGCTTTGGCATACCTGGAGTTTACCTGGAGAGAGTTCTGGGGGTCAACGCCCACGTGGTCCGGTCTGTGACCAGGCCTCCTGGTGGATCAGAGCCTGATCAACCAGGCTGTTACTGCTGGCTGCACGCAAACCAAAGTACGAGCCACAGCCCGGCTGGTCAGGAACCGACTTTAGGTGCTTGTCTGTTGGTAATCCCCCTTATGTATGCTGGGAGGCAGTTGAACAGTCTCGGACCCCTGACACTTATTGTATGGTCTCTTAACGTGCTAGTGACACTCCTGCTTTTCATTGGGGGGATGTTGCATCGTCTGCCAAGTCTTTTGCTTTCGTAGTGAGTGATTTTCGTGTGCAAGTTCGGTACTAGTCCCTCTAGGATTTTCCAGGTGTATATAATCATGCACTTTAAAAATTGTATTCCTTGTACTTCTCTGTATCATGTTCAAATTAATAAATAAATAAATAAATGCTGAAAATTTTTAACATGGCCAAAAATGCACTCTGAAGGGTCTTGTTATACGAGGGTTTACTGTACTTAAAGTCATGGAACATCCAATTTAACCCTTAAACTTTTTACTACAAAGATCTACAACCATCCAAGGAGCTATTAACCACAAATCTACAAAATATGTTACAAAGAAACTTAGGAATTACATAAAAATGTTCAAAAAAGGGATGCCTAAGGTCACAGGCCAAAAACTTAAGGGTTCAAAAAAATATTAGGAACTGAGTTAGACTGGTCAGCATCTCTTAAAAGCACATGGCTTAATACTTATACAACACAGAAAACTATTTATGACTAGGCTTTCTATTGTACATTCAGAAGGCTGCTATACATAACAGGTTTGCTTTTCTTGTCATGTTAGCCAACAAACCATGAATAATATAAATATCAAAACTAACGGTAAACCCTAAATAACCCTAACATGCAGTTGTGCAGTAATGCACATTCATTACAACTACATAGTGTCTTGCCAACTGATGAAATTTTATGCATGTTTATCTAAGCAATGGTAAGATTAAATATACTGGAGGGAGGAAATTTCAAAATGGGTGTATTTAGATATTTAGGAGTGGACATATAAACAGATGGGTTAATGAAAGCTGAAGTGAACCATGGTATACATGAGGTGGGGGACGGAAAATCCAACGTGTGTTTATTTAGAAGTGGAAAGTATCTATGGAAGCAATAAAAGGAAATGTTCCAGAATACAGTAGTACCAACACTTTTACATGGGTGTGAGGCATGGGTTTTCAATACTACAGCAAGGAAAAGCCTAGAGGCAGCAGAGACATCATGTTCGAGAGTAATGTGTCGTATGACTATCATGCCCTCTGAATTACACCAGAGGGCTGAGGAGGGTTGAGAAGGTATTGAGAGCAGCTTGGGGATTCAGAGAGACTGGAGATGGATAAGTTGAACTGGGTGTATAGATCTGAGGTGGAATGAGTATAGGTTGTCCCAGGAATGGTTAGATGGAAGGGAAGGGGAAGGGGGGCAGGTAAAAAGAAGCTTAGAGTTTTAGGGGCTTAAGAATTCAATAGGTTTATAAGAGCATGACTGATAAGAACAAATGGAGACTAGTGGTTTTTTAATGAATGTGTTGTTGGAGTGTAAGGAAGATAACTTTTATGACTGGATTCTGGGGAAAAAAAGTTAGCCAGACTTGAGTCCTAAAGATGGGAAGGGCAGTGCCTGCATGCTGAATGAAGGGTGGGGATGTTACAGTTGGAGGGTAATCTGATGTCAACACACTTCTACAAAGATGGCAAAAGTAATGATGATGGTGAAGTGTTTCCATCTTTTAGGTCACCCTGCCTTGGCAGAAAATGGCTGTTGAGTAAAAAAGAATCTTCACAAAGAGTATAAATTTGGGAGAGAGGGATGACTACACAGTAGGGCCCCACTTATACAGCAGGTTAGGTTCAGGCTACCGCTGGAAAGCAGATAAGTTTACACTAACAAATTAAGTTAGCAACAGAACTAGGCATTAAAAACAATAAAAAGTAAAATACACAGTACACTCATCTATCATCTTAATGTAGGGCAAGAGGTGGGTAGTATTTATTGTAAGAAATCAGGTGTGGGCAGTATGGTAGCCAGCCAGACTACCCCACCCACATGTAATATACTATGACATTTAAAGCGCTCTAGAGCGATAAAATGCATATACAGTACACGCATTACTTACCTTAAAATACAGTGGAACCCTGAGTTTTGTCCGCCCTGAGTATTGTACGCTTCGAGTTTAGAACAGATTAATCGGCTAAATTTTATCCAGAGCTTTGCACTGTGCCCCGTGTTTCGTTCTGCGTACCAGACCTGTCCACTTGCCTGCACAGGGAGGTGCGCAGGCGTCTTGAGTCAGTCTGGCTGCCTTTTTATCTGAGTGAACATTACCCTGCGTGCTCATCCAAATATTTCACAATTAATTCATTGTGTTTGGTGCTTGTTTATTGAGTGTGACTGAAATAAAGCCACCATGACCCTGACCTTGTTGACCCTCTGCCTGTTGTGAAAGTTATTTTGGCATTGGGGAGGTCCATGGGGTTGGAGGCGAGTGGCGAGGATGTGGAAGAGTTGGAGGAAAACCACAGGGAAGAGCTAACCACAGAAGAGCTGCAAGAGCTTCATCTGGAACAGCATCAGACCACAGATGAGGAACTTGCTTCAAAGAATGAGGAGGAAGAGGGAGTGGAGGAGGTGCCTTCTTCAGTGATTAGGGACACATGTGGAATGTGGAATAGGTGGCAAAATTTTGTGGAAAAATACCACCCTGAGCAAGCTGAAACAAGCCATCCCTGCAACAAGTTCAGTGACAGAACCATGTCCCATTTTAGGGAAATGTTAAAGAGGTGCCAGAAACGGAGGACTCTGGACATTTACTTTGTGCAACAGGGATCCAGTGACTCTCAAACTGGTTCTAGTGTCATTAACCCTTTGATTGTCGCGGCCGTATATATACGTCTTACGAGGTACCGTGTTTGACGTATATATACTCAAATTCTAGCGGCTTCAAATCAAGCAGGAGAAAGCTGGTAGGCCCACATGTGAGAGAATGGGTCTGTGTGGTCAGTGTGCACCATATAAAAAAAAATCCTGGAGCACACAGTGCATAATGAGAAGAAAACTCCAACCGTTTTTTTTAATTAAAATGCCGACTTTGTGGTCTATTTTCGTATAGTATTTATGGTTGTATTCTCGTTTTCTTGGTCTCATTTGATAGAATGGAAAATATATTATAGAAATAGAGGTGATTTTGATTGATTTTACTATAAAAAGAACCTGGAAATGGAGCACAAAGTACAGGAAATGTTTGATTTTTGTCGATGTTCAAAAGTAAACAAATGATGTCATTGTCCAATAAATGTCCAAATAGCCATTCTAATATGCAGTCATGAATGGGTTGATGTAATTTTTACAATTATTACAGTATTGCAGTAGTCTGCATAACAGTAAATCTTCTATTTCTTGTTTGAATAAAATTTCAAAATAAAAAGCAAGAGTAATATCACAGGGGCCTGGAGACATGACTGATGAACAAAGAAAATGTTATTTTAGAGCCAGGAATGTCTGCATTGTTCATTCTGGTCCTTATTTTGAAATTGTCATTTTTTAATTTTCGTGAAATTGGCCAAATTGCAAATTTCTGACCATGTTATTGGGTAGTTGAAATCGGTTAATGGGCAGTTTCTTGTACTCAATCGATAGAAAAAATGGAGTTCTGAAGAAATAGCTATGAGTTTGGTTGACTGGAATAATGGAATTAGCTGAAAATAGGGCTCAAAGTGGGCGAAATCGACGATTTGTAAATATCGCCAAGGTCGCTAACTTTGTGAGAGCGTAATTCCGTCAGTTTTCCATCAAATTTCGTTTTTTTGGTGTCTTTACAATCGGGAAAAGATGCTCTTATCATTTCATAAGAAAAAATAATTTTTTTTTTTTTTTTAAATTTTGTGACACCAGGGGACACCTCAGGATTGGGGGTTGCGACAGTCAAGGGGTTAAAAGACAAAGGGAAGTAACCCCAGATAAGGACTTGTTACCTAAAGTCTTCATGAAAGGGGATTTCCCTTCCAAACAATAAGTGTTCCCTCACTCTTCCTCCCTATCTTCCAGATGCCAGCAACAGTCTTCAGTAAAGGAAGTAAATGTTATTTTAAATGTTTTAAATGTTAATTTATCTACTGTTTTGCAAATTTAAGTACTATATGTATTTATCTGTGTTGTACGTAAAACTATAGTTATTCTTTAAAAAATGTATTTTTTGGTGAATGTGTTTGTGGGTCGAACAGATTAACTGGATTTACATTATTTCTTATGGGAAGTATTGTTTGGACTTTAGGATGGACAAAACTCGGGGTTCCACTGTACTTGTAGTCTTAATGTAGGGCGAGAGACAAGTAAACGAGGTGAAAATGAATAAACGAGAAAGAGAACAAGTAAATGATAGAGGAGAGAGACGCAAAGTTATGTAAACAGACTAATGTGTCTGGTTTTGGTTCATACATGCAACATCTCATATTAATGCATATACTCAATTACTGGGAGCGCTTGAAGTTCCTGAACCTGTATTCCCTGGAACGCAGGCGGGAGAGATACATTATTATATACACCTGGAAAATCCTAGAGGGACTAGTACCGAACTTGCACACGAAAATCACTCGCAACGAAAGCAAAAGACTTGGCAGACGATGCAACATCCCCCCAATGAAAAGCAGGGGTGTCACTAGCACGTTAAGAGACCATACAATGAGTGTCAGGAGCCCAAGACTGTTCAACTGCCTCTCAGCATACATAAGGGGGATTACCAATAGACCCCTGGCAGTCTTCAAGCTGGCACTGGACAAGCAACTAAAGTCAGTACCTGACCAGCCGGGCTATGGCTCGTACATTGATTTGCGTGCAGCCAGAAGTAAGAGCCTGGTTGATCAGGCTCTGATCCACCAGGAGGCCTGGTCACAGACCGGGCCGCGGGGGCGTTGACCCCCAGAACTCTCTCCAGGTAATGTTAATTTATTCTACTGTGGGGTGTATTTATCATGGTTTATATATAGCGTGTTTATTGTATGTTTTGAAAAAATATAGATGGATTAATGAAAATGTTTATATTTATTGTTTATGTTTATTATATATTAATATTTTCATTATTAATTACTATGGCATCCTCAAGACCAATAAGACACCCAGTGATATTAATGTGTACCTGCAAGCCAGCATTGTATAAGTTTATTTAGGTACAGGTATACATAGGTATAATTATCAGAGAAGATATAAAACATGAAATAACTTTAAAACACTTTAAATTTTGGAAAGTCTTCAGACATGATGATTAGATCCGGTGCTCATAGAGCTCACGGAAAATGTAAATAAACAGGGTGGGGCACAGTGACCGTATTATAAAGTCAGGTGGGGGAGCAGTACAGAAAGTATTGGTCATAACTTTAAATGTCCATATTAGCGGAAAGCCATAAAGCAAAGCCTTACTGCACATGGTTGAAAGGAGGTGTGAATATCCAGCAAGCTTGTATACCATAAATGTTTGAATACAGAGCTGCAAATGGGATTCATGTGCTTTTGGAGCAAGATACATCTATGAAGGAATTCCATAAACGAACTAGACAGACTTGAGCTTCGAGGGTGGGAAATAGTGTCTGCACTTTAAAGTTGGGTGTTGATGGGGAGGTTGGGCGGATAAATATTTAACAAATTTGTGCCCATTTAGAAAGGCAGCTTTTAACAGATGAAAGGTAGTTTCTCCTGTCCATCACCCTTAGTCAGAAATGTTCTCCTACTGTACTTTAAAACAAGTAAATACACTACCCTAGGTAGTAGGTTGGTAAACAGCAACCGCCCAGGGAGGTACTACCATCCTGCCAAGCGAGTGTACAATGAAAACCTGTAATTGTTTTACATGATCGTAGGATTGCTGGTGTCTTGTCTGTCTCAAACATGCAAGATTTCAGGTATGTCTTGCTACTTCTACTTGCACTTAGGTCACACTACACACATACATGTACAAGCATATATATACACACACACCCCTCTGGGTTTTCTTCTATTTTCTTTCTAGTTCTTGTTTATTTCCTCTTACCTCCATGGGGAAGTGGAACAGAATTCTTCCTCCGTAAGCCATGCGTGTCGTAAGAGGCGACTAAAATGCCGGGAGCAAGGGGCTAGTAACCCCTTCTCCTGTATATATTACTAAATGTAAAAGGAGAAACTTTCGTTTTTCCTTTTGGGCCACCCCGCCTCGGTGGGATATGGCCGGTGTGTTGAAAGAAAGAAATACACTACACAGAAAAATGTCATTATTCTAGTATTGCTCACATAAAGCTATCTTAATCATTATTTAAGCATTGTAGATGCAGAATGCTCAAAACAAATACTGACAGCCACATTCCTGAGAAACGTACATATCTATAAAAAAAAAAGCACCATAAAAATTTATAATTAATTCTACTAAAATAATAAATGGTTGCAACTGCATTAGTAAATCATCTGAACAGCTAATACTGAACAAGGCACAGGTCAATTATCAGACAACTTACCCCTCATTTCTGTGGGCCAAGGAAGGTAAATGGACAGAGTGAGAACAATGAGATACAAAACAAAACTTTACAGCATAATAAAGACAAGTACAATCTGTCAGTATAAAAAAAAAAAGCTAACATGTTAATAAGCAACAACCCCCCCCCCCTTTTTTTAAACTGTTAAATTACAATGAACTGCTTTTTACATAACCACGGCACTTTTAAGTTTTAAGGAAGTCAAGCAGCTGAATTTAACCAAGAATTGTTAAAACTGCAATTTTTTTAGAAAATGAATAGAGTACACTCTTCTGGCCTACTAGTAATACAACCTCAACTATCTTGCACCAAATACTCTCTAGGCCCAGCAGACTATTACATACTTTTGCACTCTGCATTTCTCTTTCCACTGTTACTCACAGCCTAGCTTGTTAGGTAGGCAGGTAGACAGGCAAACATGCTAGCTACAAAGACACCATTTGCAGAGAAACCTTTATGATAATTCAGATAGGACAAAGAGTCCTATACAAATCTTAATAAAGATTCTTCTGCAAACCTATAGTGCCATTCTAACTACCTGTCAGCTTACAGCATCATTATCCTGGCATGTAAGATGACTGGATGGCTGGCTACTTGGTTGGTTGGTTGCCTGCCTGCCAGGTCAATTTGTAGAAGTGACCAAGATACGAAATATTGAACACAGGCCAGATTTAAACTATTAAAGAATTCTTTTTTAAAGTATACCACTGCTCTATAAAAATCATGTTCCCTATGGTTCTGATGCTTCCTTAGGTTGAAGGCACAAAACTTAATTGCACGTTTTCCAATATTTATGAATAGCAACCTCTTCATTTATAATTCTTTCCGATTCCCATTTAGCTACACTATATTAAGTAAATATATAATAAATACAAACATACTTTTAGTAACTAAGAGCCAGTCACCATAAACACCAACTTATTATCTAGCTCCACAAATCCCTCAAGCCCCCAGGGAAGGCCTTGACATCTCTCATATGATGGCTGTGAAAAAAGTTTTAATGCGAGTCCATTAATGAAACAGTCAAGAAATGACTGCTCTGTACCCCATCTTGACAATGTCATCCACCCTTCACATTTTCTATAATTTAAGAATTACTGTAATGAGAATATTGTCACTAGGCCAATCCTACTAGTAGCAACAAAGTGTCTCCACACCCACCTTTAGACAAGACCCAAGAGCAATGAGCAATGTTACCACCACCACCATGAAATAAATGGCAGCCACCAAAAAATAAATGTCCTTTCTAAAAATGCTAATATTATCAAGAGTGACTAATGTACCTTAGGTAAATGCAGCAATGATCAATTAGCAGAATGTTTTATTTTTTAAACTCTAGAAACTAGATTGCTGGTGGTGCTTAGTCTTACTTTATAAATAGCATTCATTAGATCTTTTGCAAACTTGTGAATATGCATTTCCTATTTAAGGAAAGTTATACAATACCACAGTTTTTCCTTAGTTTGCCATTACGGAAAAGAGAGAGTAACAGTACTATATTGTACAGTACTGCATTTTCACTACTATCGTGTCACCTTTTCGTACAGTAACAAATATATGCACATTTCTCATGGAACCTGGGCAGGATTTGAACCCATAGCAAGCCAGTCCTAAAACAAGCAGGCCTGATAGTTTTAGTACTGGCTTGCCATGGGCTCAAATCACACCAGTTCAAAGTTTTTGTTTTACAGTCTTATTGCTATGATTTTGCAAATTATCAGCACATTTATTAGTAACTAAATTAAAATTACAAGATCTAACCTTTCTACTTCAGTCCTTTGATAATATTAGCAGCAACAATACTAAGAGTATTAGCCCATGTGTGTTGGTGACTATGTTAGAGGTGGGTCAGAACAACCACACTAGAGGTGTCAGGAAAACCCCACACTAGAGGTGGGTCAGGAAAACCACTGGTTTTACTCACAAAAGTAACACTCTGGACCAGTGCATGGTATTAGATCAATCTGAACTGTGATGAGCTCATTAGGAAACTCCCAGTCACCTACAATCCAAAGGTAATTAAGAAATTTTAATACTACTGTATATGCCAATGATCAAGAAGCAATTTAAGACGTTAAAGAATTAGTAAGTAAATAAATACTTTATGAAAAAATCAGTATACTCCACAATCAAAAGAAATCTCATAAGAAAGGAAAACTTAACATCTGAGTTATGTAAAGAAAGTTAAAAAATTTTGTATTAATGTGGAATGTTAAAGTTTTCAAAATAATTAATTAATCCAGCAGATAATAATGTTGAACTTACTTATGTTACAGCTGGGGCCAGAATAACCAGCTTCGCAGCGACATTCATCAGGTTTGATGCATACCCCATGTATGCAATCTTGTGAGCAGATGGGAATGCAACGATCCTCTGCTGGCACTCTAGTGAAGCCTGAACAACATACATCTACCGTACGAGTCTTTGTCTGGCTCTGAAAAATATGCTCATTTTATATATTTACTAAGGGAATGAAAGATTGGTCAGCTTCGAAGGCAGAAATAAACATGAAGGAAATTAACTTATACTGTAGTATACCGGGAGAGGGTTTCAGGGATCAATGCCTCCACAGCCCAGTCTGAGACCAGGCCTCAGAGAAAGTGTGGTTGTTTTTTTTTTTCCATGCCACTATCTGTTTTAACTTTTCAATACATGTACCTATTCAGTTTACACCTCTCCTCGCATGACAACTCCAAATGACTGGTGGCTAAAGCTCTCGCTTCACATGGCAAGGGTCCGGGTTCAATTCCCAGTGAGGGTAGAAACACTGGGTGTTTCCTTACACCAGTTGTCTATGTTCCTCATCAGTAAAACGGGTACCTGGGTGTTAGTCGACTGGTGTGGGTCGCATCCTGGGACAAAACTGGCCTAATTTGCCCAAAATGCTCTGCATAACAAGCAGCTTTCTATATAGTAGTATGTCACTGATGTCAGCTAGGCCTGTATACCTCGTACATGCAGTTGTAGAAATAGAAATCTTCTTTCAATGCATCGGCTGTATCCCACCAAGGCAGGGTGGCCCAGAAGGAAAAACAAAAGTTTCTCCTTTTAAATTTAGTAATATTTACAGGAGAACGGGTTACTAACCCCTTGCTCCTGGCATTTTAGCCAACTATGTTATATATGTCTAGTATTAAGTAGTCTGTAAAGCATTAGGTTTAGTCTGCCTGAAATGCCTCTGCATGACAGTGGCTTTCTTTGCACTTAGCAAATCAATATTGTAATTACACATTGTAAACTATGCATGGAAATAGACTCCTTTCAACATGTCAGTCACACATTGTCAACTATAAAAAGAAATAAAAATTTGAATGGAGGTAAGAGGAAATAAAAAAGAACAAGAACTAGTATGAAAATAGAAGAAAACACAGAGGGGTGTGCATATTCGAATCAAGTTTATTCTCTATAATGGTTACAATGTGGAGTTTACAGGTTTTGGGTATTTTGTGGTTTACATGTTATAAAATACTAATTACAGAGGGGGCCACTAGGACGCCTAGAATGGCTAGACATTTCGAGCAGACTTAGATTAATTCTTAACATTAAATCCTTACAGATTATGGTATTAAGGCTAAGTGACTACATCATAATTTGTGAGTTTAGCAATGTGAATGCTTTTGTTTTGGCACAATACAACCTGGAGTTTACCTGGAGAGAGTTCCGGGGGTCAACGCCCCCGCGGCCCGGTCTGTGACCAGGCCTCCTGGTGGATCAGAGCCTGATCAACCAGGCTGTTGCTGCTGGCTGCACGCAAACTAACGTACGAGCCACAGCCCGGCTGATCAGGAACTGACTTTAGGTGCTTGTCCAGTGCCAGCTTGAAGACTGCCAGGGGTCTGTTGGTAATCCCCCTTATGTGTGCTGGGAGGCAGTTGAACAGTCTCAGGCCCCTGACACTTATTGTATGGTCTCTTAACGTGCTAGTGACACCCCTGCTTTTCATTGGGGGGATGGTGCATCGTCTGCCAAGTCTTTTGCTTTTGTGACTATATTTGAGTATCATAGGCAAACTTATGACTAGTTAGGATTTATTATTTTAAGATTAAGATTAGTATTTCTGGGTTTATAGTCAGTGGGTGAGTTAGTGTAATTGTGAACCACCAGGTGGTTATCATGTAGTTAGTTGTCGGGGTGGATCAGGGAGATAAGATGTTTTCTAACTGTAGTTTTGAAAGTGATGAATGTGTCTGCAGGTAGGGTGTTCCAGATTTTAGGTCCTTTGAAGTACATTGAATTTTTGTAAAGGTTTAGTCGAACACTGGGAATGTCATAGAGATGTTTGTGTCTGGTGTTATGGCTGTGGATCCTGTCAACTATCAAGAAAGCATTTTAGGTCAAGGTTAATATTGGAATTTAAAGTCCTGTAGATATAGATTGCACAGTAGTAAGTGTGGATGTTCTGAACAGGGAGTAAGTTTAGATCTATGAAGAGTGGGGGGGGGGGGTTGCCAGGGATGGGATTTAGTTATTATTCTTACTGCAGCTTTTTGTTGGGTTTTTATTGGCTTTAGGCGTGTTGCTGCAGTTGAACCCCAAGCACAGATAGCATAGGTGAGGTATGGATATATAAGTGAATGGTATAGTGTGAGAAGGGCAGTTTGCGGCACGTAATATCGTATCTTGGAGAGGATCCCCACCGTTTTGGATACTTTTTTTTTTGTCATGCACTGGACAAGCACCTAAAGTCAGTTCCGGATCAGCCGGGCTGTGGCTCGTACGTTGGTTTGCGTGCAGCCAGCAGCAACAGCCTGGTTGATCAGGCTCTGATCCACCAGGAGGCCTGGTCACAGACCGGGCCGTGGGGGCGTTGACCCCCGGAACTCTCTCCAGGTAAACTCCAGATATGGGTGCTGAAATTTAGGTTGTTGTCGAGGTATAGGCCAAGGAATTTGCCCTCATTATGTCTGGCAATTAGAGTGTTGTCGATCTTAATGTTAAGTTGCGCAACACCTGCTCTGCTACCAGACATAATATAGTAGGTTTTGCCAGTGTTAAGTGTAAGTTTACTGGCTGTCATCCAAGTCGATATTTTGAGCAGCTCCTCGTTAACAATGGTGTTGAGGGTGGCAAGATTAGGGTGGGAGATGACATAAGTCGTGTCGTCAGCAAAGAGAATGGGTTTCAGGTGTTGGGATATGTTTGGAAGATCATTGATGTAAATGAGGAAGAGCGTTTGTACATGCAAGTGTAGTGTGACCTAAGTTTAAGTAGAAGTAGCAAGACGTACCTGAAATCTTTTATATATTTTTTTTTTCTCGACAAACCGGCCATATCCCACCAAGGCAGGGTGGCCCAAAAAGAAAAAAGAAAGTTTCTCTTTTTAAATTTTGTAATTTATACAGGAGAAGGGGTTACTAGGCCCTTGCTCCTGGCATTTTAGTCACCTCTTACAACACTCATGGCTTATGGAGGAAGAATTCTGTTCCACTTCCCCATGGAGATAAGAGGAAATAAACAAGAACTTGAAAGAAAACAGAAGAAAACCTAGAGGGGTGTGTATATATATGCTTGTACATGTATGTGTAGTGTGACCTAAGTGTAAGTAGAAGTAGCAAGACGTACCTGAAACCTTGCACGTTTATGAGACAGAAAAATGGACACCAGCAATCCTACCACCATGTAAAACAATTACAGGATTCCGTTTTACACTCACTTGGCAGGATGGTAGTACCTCCCTGGGCGGTTGCTGTCTACCAGCCTACTACCTACAGAAATAGATATGTATATTACATCAATCTGCTCCAGTAGCTGGTAACTAACATTTCCTGCTCATCTTATCCTCCCCAATACATAAGTAAAGCTAACTGGCTACTCACTTTTTGACAAACTTAGAAATGTGTTAGTCTCCCTGACAATAGCAATGCTTTAATGTTTTACAGTACCATCAGAAATTCAAACGTTCTTGTATACTTAGAACCTTCGGCATCACTGCTCTTGCTCCTCAGTGCAATGGTTAATATCCAGAGATGAGAAAGGAAGATGAAGGGCTCTAAAATCATATGTTAAAGAAGTTACAGGATGTAATCTCCATCAAGCCTTTCACTGTTGCCACCACACAAAATTAAAAGTCCTGTCAGTGTTGCAATTTAAAAAAAAAAATCTAGAATGGCAGAGAATCTTGGAGTTATGTACATTATATAGACAATACTTGTGGAAGGCATTAGCAGACGAGTTTATGAAGGATCAGGTACAGTAATCAAAGTGTAATGACCTGGATGACGAGGTGGAGTAAATTCCATAAACAGTTTAAGAGCAGATATAATGGAGCCTGAGACTAGGAAAGTGTTAACAAATTTAAGGCTAGCTAAGATATGGATGTCAAGAGCTAGGACTCGCTCCAAACTGCAAATAAGTACAAGGAATTAAGTACAGAATACAGTGGACCCCCGCATAACAATCGCCTCCCAATGTGACCAATTATGTAAGTGTATTTATGTAAGTGCATTTGTACGTGTATGTTTGGGGGTCTGAAATGGACTAATCTACTTCACAATATTCCTTATGGGAACAAATTCGGTCAGTACTGGCACCTGAACATACTCTGGAATGAAAAAATATCGTTAACCGGGGGTCCACTGTACAAGGAAAATATTTTGAGTGTTACGAGAAATCTGCAAGAACATAAGACAGAAGGAACACTGCCGTAGGCCTAATGGCCTATGATAGGAAAGTCCAACTCATGCCCACTCATGTTCTTGTCTAACCTATTTTTAAAGCTACTAAGGTTTTAGCTTCAATGATACTACCTAAGAGTTCGTTCCACTCGTCCACAACTCTTGCCAAACAAGTGCTTTCTCATACTTTTTAAATCTAAAATTTTTTGAACCTTAACCCATTGCTGAAAGTCCTGTCTTGGCTGAATATTTTTTGCACGTCATTTACATCTCCCTTATTTATTCCTGCTTTCCATTTCTACACCTCAACCATGTGTGTCAAAGCAGAATGGTGCTGACAATTTTAAGCGAAAAAAAAAAAAATGATCCTTAAAGGTTGTAGCAGGTGGTGGTGGTGGTGGTGGTGGTGGTGGTTTTAAACAATGGTAATGTCCAGTCTGCAATCAAGGTGGAGTAGGAATATTATGCAGAAAATTAAGAACTGAAGGATTTGAAACTGCTGTGGCAGTATGGGATGTGTAATTCAAAGAGTAAATGGAGGCGAGATGGTTTAGCATTATAGAAAGTGGAGGTAGACAGATTACGTTTAAAAATGTGAAATTGATAGAGTGGAAATTTTAACAGTGTCGTACTGCATATTGTACTAGCGGGTGACAGTGGTTTTGGGAGATTCAAAACCAGGGTTGGAGAAGTTAGCGAAGAGTTTGGAAGAATGTGTATAAAGATGAAAGAATGAAATAATGGATGTTTGAGTTATATGGATGACACTTTTTTTTAAAGATCATTGGGAATGTGTGTTAGCAGATGGATCTATGAAGGAAGCAAATCACAACAGATGAGGGCAAGAAATTCATGAAGTGCGAGTGTTAAGAAAACTTTTAAATGAATATACAAGGAAACATATATTACAGTATAGGGGTACTGCAAACATTTTTGTATGGATGTAACGTATGGTCTTTGAATGTTTCTCCAAGATCACAGGCAGTGAAAATTTAATATCTAAAATCAATCTACAGTGTCAATACTACATGAAGTGTGTTCAGTGCAAGTATGGTGTGGAAGAATTATTATTATGTTCAAAAGAAAAAAGAGGAGATTGTCAAGATAGTTTGGTCATGGAGAAAGGATGGAGCAATATAGTTTTTTCATCTTATAAGTTGTGCTGGAACATTTGAAAAAATTATTATAAAAGTTTATTACCAGAAAACCCCATAAATGCAGTAGTGGCATAGACATGCCATACAGTGCAGGCAAATATCAAAATGGAAACAAGTCACTGACTTTCTTGGGTTATCCCAAGTAATCTACATATGCTGCTATGTATGAAAACTTGTGAAAGTGTATTTGTGTGTACCTGTACCTGAATAAACTCAAGTATACAGATAGTGAAATGTTTAAATAAAAATCTTCACAATATCTGATAGGCTACAGCAAAGCTAAAAATTACAAATAGGAAAAAAAAAAAAATGGTAACTGCCCACCCGGAGGTGGCCAAATCCTCATCCAGCCAATTGAGTGACTGAGCAGTTTTTTCACACAAGAACATAGGTTTTTAAATCAAATAAAAACTACGGGGTACTTAACAGTACAATTCAAGAAACAATACGTATCTCAAATGCAGTCTCAGAAATCAACTATAACATTAATTTTACAAATCATATAAAACTTTTCATGGGGATTTACACGCAGTGTTTAGATGCAAGCAATGTTCATATACATATAAATATTTCATTGTTTGAAAGTAATTTTCATTCATTAAGATATGAAAAGAAAATTTCATTTCTGTTTTTTAATTAAAATCTTGCGGGTGTGTTAATTTTATGCACTTGTGGTGGAGAGAAGTGTTCAAAACAAAGTTATCGTTGACAGCCAAGGATGAATAACATGCCTTGCCAATTTGAATGTAAATCATTTGTATAAACTTACTTTAATAAAAGAGCGACTTCAGAGTTGTCTTGCAAACAGGCTCACATAAGCATGTCAGATTAGAGTGGAGAAGAGCGAGTTTCATGGCTTGACATGTTGATTTAGAGTGAGCAATTCTAGAGGAAGTGCAAGGTGTGTACTCTAAAAGAAGAGGGAGGGGGGTGCAATTTGGAGTCATTTGGATTGTGATGTCTCGCCACAAGTGGTGAATATGTTCCCTTTTTTTGTTTCGTTTCCCCCTGCCTATATGGGAGACAGTAGGTGCAGAAAAAAAAATTCCCCAAGTCAAATTTCTTTACTTTTTATTTGATTAATTTTGTAATAAATCCATCAATTTCTTTTACACATGTACAGAATTCTGATCACTAACAGGAGTAAACTGTACTTGAAAAATAAAGACGAGGAATTTTGCTTAACTGGTTTATCTCATCCTCCCTAACCCCCCTTTTAAATAATTAGATACCAAAGTAATTAATGAGCTGACAAGACACCACGAGCACTGCAATGGTCTTTTTAATCGTGAAGAGGTA
>NC_091296.1:63098057-63145557 GCF_038502225.1 Cherax quadricarinatus
CTGCTCCTTCTCTAAGGACCCATGGGGAGATGTTGTCCGGTCCCATCGCCTTTGAGGTGTCAAGGTCACTTAGGAGCTTCTTCACCACCTCCTCAGTTGTTAGTATGTCATCCAACACTTGTTGGTATATTCCCTCTTGATGTTCCCTTCTGTGCTGTCTTCCCACAGCCCTTCCTGTCTCTACTGTAAAAACTTCCTTAAATCTCCTGTTCAGCTCCTCACATACCTCCTGATCATTTCTTGTGTTCTCCACCTTCTGTCCTTAATCTGATCACCTGGTCTTTGACTGTTGTCTTCCTCCTGATGTGGCTATACAACAGTTTCGGGTCAGTCTTGATTCTCGATGCTATGTCGTTTTCATACTGTCGCTGGGCCTCCCTCCTTACCTGTGCATACTCATTCCTGGCTCTGTGACTGATCTCCCTATTTTCGTGTGTTCTCTGCCTTCTGTACTTTTTCCATTCTCTATTGCACTTTGTTTTTTGCCTCCTTACACGGTCGGGTAAACCAGGGGCTCGTTCTGGTCTTCCCGTTGTTACTGTTGCCCTTGGGAATAAACCTTTCCACTGCCTCCTTGCATTTTGTTGTTACATATTCCATCATTTCATTTACTGGCTTTCCTGCCAGTTCTCTGTCCCACTGGACCTCCCGCAGGAAGTTCTTCAACCCTATGTAGTCCCCTCTTTTATAGGCAGGCTTTTTCCATTCAACTCCTGTTATTCTCTCCACTTGCAGCTCTATGTATTCAAAGCACAGAACCATGTGGTCGCTAGCTCCTAGGGGACTCTCATACTTGATGTCCTCAATGTCTGAGCTGCCCAGGGTGAACACAAGGTCCAATCTTGCTGGTTCATCCTCCCCTCTCACTCTGGTAGTGTCCTTAACATGTTGGTGCATGAGGTTTTCCAGCCCCACGTCCAACATCCTGGATCTCCATGTTTCGGGACCCCCATGTGGCTCCAGGTTTTCCCAGTCAATCTCCCTGTGGTTGAAATCCCCCATAACCAGCAACTTCGCTCTGCTGGAGTGAGCTCTTCTTGCCACCTCAGCAAGTGTGTCCAGCATTGCTCTGTTGCTCTCTTCATATTCCTCTCTTGGCCTCCTGCAGTTCTGTGGTGGATTATACATCACTGCAATGATCACTGTTCCCTTGACTGAAGTGTACCTACTATGTAGTCTCTCCCGTCTCATTTATGCCTTCCATTTTCTCGAATTTCCATCTGTTTTTTACGAGCAGAGCAACCCCACCTCCCCCCCTGCCCCTTCTATCTTTCCTCATGATCTGGTATCCTGGTGGGAAGATTGCATCTGTTATTGTCTCCGTGAGTTTTGTTTCTGTAACTGCTATGATGTCTGGGGACTTCTCATTGATTCTTTCTTGCCATTCCTCATGTTTATTCGTTAATCCATCTGCATTTGTGTACCAAACCTTCAACTTCTGTTCTAATACTGTAACTGTGGTGCGGGGGGTGGGAACAGGGGGATCGGTGTGTGATGGTTTGGATTGTTCAGTTGCCTTGGGGGTCTCGTGGCTGTAGTCCTTCTGCAGGCGTTTCTGGGGGGTGTGCTTGTCCTTCCATTTGATCCTGGGTAATTCTGCTCTCCTTTTTCATTTCCTCCCATTTCTCCTTTCGTTTTTGAACTCTCTCTTTCATCGTCTTTCTTTCTTCCTGTGTTCTGTCTCGATCGAGGTACACACTCCGGAACTCCTGCTTGCCTCTCAGCCGTGCTTTCTCCTGCAGGATCGTGATTCGGGTTGATTCTGCCTTGAAAATTACATTGAGAGGCCGATTCCTTTTCTTTGTGAACCACCCAATTCTCCGAAAATTTGCTACCTGGGTCATGTCCCCCTCGCCTATCACCTTCATATCTTCAATCGCTTTTTTCTCCTGCTTTCTTTCATCATAAGTTTCCCCTTGTGTGTGTGGTGTGGTGTGTGTGTGGTGTGTGTGGTGTGTGTGTGGTGTGTGTGTGTGGTGTGTGTGTGTGGTGTGTGTGTGTGGTGTGTGTGTGGTGTGTGTGTGGTGTGTGTGGTGTGTGTGTGTGGTGTGTGTGGTGTGTGTGTGGTGTGTGTGTGGTGTGTGTGTGGTGTGTGTGTGGTGTGTGTGGTGTGTGTGTGGTGTGTGTGGTGTGTGTGTGGTGTGTGTGTGTGGTGTGTGTGTGGTGTGTGTGTGGTGTGTGTGTGGTGTGTGTGTGGTGTGTGTGTGGTGTGTGTGTGGTGTGTGTGTGGTGTGTGTGTGTGGTGTGTGTGTGGTGTGTGTGTGGTGTGTGTGTGGTGTGTGTGTGGTGTGTGTGTGGTGTGTGTGTGGTGTGTGTGTGGTGTGTGTGTGTGGTGTGTGTGGTGTGTGTGGTGTGTGTGGTGTGTGTGGTGTGTGTGGTGTGTGTGGTGTGTGTGGTGTGTGTGGTGTGTGTGGTGTGTGTGTGGTGTGTGTGTGGTGTGTGTGTGGTGTGTGTGTGGTGTGTGTGTGGTGTGTGTGTGGTGTGTGTGTGGTGTGTGTGTGGTGTGTGTGTGGTGTGTGTGTGGTGTGTGTGTGGTGTGTGTGTGGTGTGTGTGTGGTGTGTGTGTGGTGTGTGTGTGGTGTGTGTGTGGTGTGTGTGTGGTGTGTGTGTGGTGTGTGTGTGGTGTGTGTGTGGTGTGTGTGTGGTGTGTGTGTGGTGTGTGTGGTGTGTGTGTGGTGTGTGTGTGGTGTGTGTGTGGTGTGTGTGTGGTGTGTGTGTGGTGTGTGTGTGGTGTGTGTGTGGTGTGTGTGTGGTGTGTGTGTGGTGTGTGTGTGGTGTGTGTGTGGTGTGTGTGTGGTGTGTGTGTGGTGTGTGTGTGGTGTGTGTGTGGTGTGTGTGTGGTGTGTGTGTGGTGTGTGTGTGTGGTGTGTGTGGTGTGGTGTGTGTGTGTGGTGTGTGTGTGTGTGTGGTGTGTGGTCTCACCTAGTTGTGGTTGCAGGGGTCGAGTCATAGCTCCTGGCCCCGCCTCTTCACTGGTTGCTACTAGGTCACTCCCTGAATCAAGAGCTCTATCATACCTCTGCTTAAAGCCATGTATGGTCCCTGCCTCCACTACATCGCTTCCCAAACTATTCCACTTCCTGACTACTCTGTGGCTGAAGAAATACTTCCTAACATCCCTGTGAATCATCTGTGTCTTCGGCTTCCAACTGTGTCCCCTTGTTGCTGTGTCCTATCTCTGGAGCATTCTGTCTTTGTCCACCTCGTCAATCCCTCTCAGTATTTTATATGTCGTTATCATGTCCCCCCTATCTCTCCTGTCCTCCAGTGTCGTCAGGTTGATGTCCCTTAACCTCTCCTCGTAGGACATACCTCTTAGCTCTGGGACTAGTCTTGTTGCAAACCTTTGCATTTCTAGTTTCTTTATGCGCTTGGCTAGGTGTGGGTTCCAAACTGGTGCTGCATACTCCAATATGGGCCTAACGTACACGGTGTACAGGGTCCTGAACGATTCCTTATTATCCTTATTAAGATGTCGGAATGCTGTTCTGAGGTTTGCTAGGCGCCCATATGCTGCAGCAGTTATTTGGTTGATGTGCGCTTCAGGAGATGTGCCTGGTGTTATATTCACCCCAAGATCTTTTTCCTTGAGTGAGGTTTGTAATATCTGCCCCCCCCCTAGACTGTACTCCGTCTGCAGTCTTCTTTGCCTTTCCCTAATCTTCATGACTTTGCACTTGTGGGGTTGAACTCCAGGAGCCAATTGTTGGACCAGGTCTGCAGCCTGTCCAGATCCCTATGTAGTTCTGCCTGGTCCTCGTCCGAATGAATTCTTCTCATCAACTTCACATCATCTGCAAACAGGGACACTTCAGAGTCTATTCCTTCCGTCATGTCGTTCACAAATACCAGAAACAGCACTGGTCCTAGGACTGACCCCTGTGGGACCCCGCTGGTCACAGGTGCCCACTCTGACACCTCGCCACGTACCATGACCCGCTGCTGTCTTCCTGACGAGCATTCCCTGATCCATTGTAGTGCCTTCCCTGTTATCCCTGCCTGGTCCTCCATTTTTTGCACCGATCTCGTGTGGAACTGTCAAACGCCTTCTTACAGTCTAGGAAAATGCAATCTACCCACCCTTCTCTCTCTTGTCTTACTGCTGTCACCCTGTCATAGAACTCCAGTAGGTTTGTGACAGGATTTCCCGTCCCTGAAACCATGTTGGCTGCTGTTGATGAGATCATTCCTTTCTAGATGTTCCACCAATCTTCTCTCGTGCGTGCGTGCGTGTGGGGGGGGGGGATTCATCAGTACGAGGCAACACAACCGTCTGGGCTGGACACTTACGTCTCTTGTTTGGTGCACACGTTGGGACCGGAGAGGGCAGCGACCGTGGGCGTCCACACCGTCACGCCCACCATCGCAGCCACCCACACCGCCCACATGCCCGACCACATCCTCCAAGCTTCACGGCTGCTGTTGCTGCTACAGCGTCCGCCTCATGTCATCAACACCTGAAATAAATTAGAAAATTATTTTAAAGCTAGGTACATTAGCAATGCTAACTTATTATGTAACTGTTAACTGGTACAAACGTTATTTAAACTAACGTTCCACTACACAGGATGGGTTTCGTTATGTAAGAGTAAAGATGGCTATGCTTTCCCGATAGATGAGGAAGACGTGTGCAACAGTTTGGCCCCAAATGTCCAAATGTTTCATCTACACAGTAGGTTTCTTCGGTCAAATACAGAGGCAGTAGCAGTAGAATTGTATTTACTATGTAATCAGCCAGTCACACTCAAGGCAGTAATTTTGAGGTCTTCAGCCTGGAAAAGGCTTCAGCTCTATAGGCTTGAGTAATCTGAAGCCGAAGCCCGAGAATGGAGATTTGTACTGTCAAAAGTGAGACGTAGAAAATCTTTATGACGGAAGATGTGAGGCCCACTAACAGAAACAATAATGTAAGAATTGAACAGCACTGTAGCAAGCCTACTGGCCCATGCTAAGCAGGTCCCTCTCAAATCCAATTTTCTAACTCTTAACTAGTGCCTCTCAATTCTTGCGTTCTTGCTTCTACTAGTGGACCCCCACCTTTTCTGCAGTTTTCAAGATTTTCTGCGTATTGCCTTTGACAGTATACAAGTCTCCAGTCTCAGGCTTAAGCTTCACATTGTTACAGACTATAGAACTGAACTCCTCTCCAGACTGAGAGAATGACCTCAAAACTACTCTTGAGTGATGGACTCATTACATCTTTACATCTCCACTACTGCCGTCTCTTCTGTATTCAACTAAAAAAATAAAACTGGGCAAAACATTTCGACAAAGATACAAAACTGTTCGACATTTTACTCATTTATGTGTTTTAAATATCATTTACATAATGTGTTTTCCTGTCAATTTCCATATATTTTAGTAGATAATAGGGAGGAAAACTAGCTGTATCTTCCCATATATTATATATAGTGTATATAATATATATATATATATATATATATATATATATATATATATATATATATATATATATATATATATATATTTAGTAGAACCTTCAGTACCAGAGATGTCTAATATCTGTTATTGTATTACTTGGCCAAACTGACAACCAATAGACAGCTATGCCACCACGAGACGTGCAGCCATTAAGTTTCACCTTGACTTTACCCTTCAAGACATCACTATCAATCATTATTTTCCTATCAAATGACTAACTTGAAACAAGTCATCACAACATGTGGATATATGTCACCAGTCTGGCAGACTGTTCTTAAGAGTTTATTTCAGCTTCAGTCTTCTCACAAATAAACCACACTTCGAAGGGAAACTTTGAGACGGAGTTTCAGTCGGTCCTGAGCCATCATATCGCAGGGTTTGAACCTGATCAGCCAGGCTGAGGTACAAGGTATACTTGTTTTATGTAGTAATGCTTCTACCTTGTTAAGTACAAAATGAGAGTATTCTTGCTCTATGTAATAACTGCACCGTGCTATGGTACACGGTGTGCTCTTATTCCATGTACTAATTCTTCTACCTGGTGCTGAGGAACAGTTTCAGTACTCTCTTCATCCGCTTTACAGTATTAATTACAGCTTCGGGAGATACTGCTATTTATAATCTTAACTTGTCTTTCCTGGTTTTTTTTTCTTCTGAATTAGTTTATCTGGACTCATTTTTTTGGAAATTACCAAGCTATCTTTCCTTTTTATTTACATCTATATCAATTCTTGCCTTTTACTGGAAAATCTGAGCAGGTTGCATTTCCCCGAGTGAACTCTCAAATCTGGGTGACAATGACAAGTTTATTTTAGCATCGTACATGTTTCTACAAAGGAATGTAACAATTTGGCGAACATGCCAGAAGCCCCTTTATATGCAGAGCATTTCCGGTAAACTTTAAACTAGTTAAGATTAATAATGCAATTACCGTGCAGTACAGTATTACAATTTAGCACAATTTAAAACAATGAAATTGAAATATTTATAAGTTTGAAGTAATGAGTAAATGGCTGAGCAATGCTAGAACCAACACGCCTTCGAAGCAGCAGTGACCTCTTAGCATATTCATGCATTTCCAGAGGTGTTGATATCTACATTGGCTTTCATATCCGCATGTTTCCACTGCATAATGTTTACATAATTCTCTGCTTTATGACCGTCTGCGATGGTCTCTCTTATACCATCCAATTTCCTGCGATTTGTTCTTTACCATTTCCGTGTCCTGTGTTTGTGTAATCTTTTTCCTGGTTTCCTCCTGTTGATTTGCTCTTGCTAGCTCTTACTAGCTCAAAATAATGTTTATTGACAAATTCAATGACGGGGAGGGGGAAGGACAGGAGCTATACTCACAGTGGGATGGGATGAGATCTCTCAAAAGTCACAGTTGGTGGCTATGTTAGCATTCAAAAGGTCTACGATGTGTGACTATGTTGGATGATCTCATTCACAGGGATGCTCATGGTAGAGCTTCTGGCTTATTTTTCGACTTGCTGTGTTCCAGTCCACCGATAAAGTGGGAATACATAAATTTATATACATGTATACATACCCCCCCCCCCCTTTACACAAGCACACAATGATGCTCCACCTAGCTATAATTCTTTCAAACAATATGAAAATCAAGTTGATGTACTGTACTGAGAGTAAAGCCAAGTGGAACGTTATGTGGGCTGCCCAAGCAGGCATTTACGTTAAGTTTGTACCCTTGTTGATGGCTGGCAACGTATCCTCACTCTCACTCGCCGTACACTTGTACTAGTCTAGTTGTGATTGCAGGGGGTCTGATCTTTGTTCTTGCTATTGTGGTCTCGGCTCCTGGACCCCCCTTTTGTGGAATCCCTGTCCTCTCTTAACTGCCCATGAAGGGTTGATTTGCGACTTACCTGGAGGTTATTCCGGGGATCAACGCCCCCGCGGCCCGGTCCATGACCAGGCCTCCCGATGGATCAGGGCCTGATCAACTAGGCTGTTACTGCTGGCCGCACGCAGTCCAACGTACGAGCCACAGCCCGGCTGATCCGGCACTGACTTTAGGTATCTGTCCAGCTCTCTTGAAGGCAGCCAGGGGTTTATTGGCAATTCCCCTAATGCTTGATGGGAGGCTGTTGAACAGTTTTGGGCCCCGGACACTTATGGTGTTTTCTCTTAGTGTACCAATGGCGCCCCTACTTTTTATTGGGGGCATTTTGCATCGCCTGCCCAGTCTTTTACTTTCGTAGGGAGTGATTTCTGTGTGCAGATTTGGGACCATTCCTTCCAAGATTTTCCAAGTGTAGATTATGATATATCTCTCCCTCCTGCGTTCCAACGAGTACAAGTCAAGTGCTTCCAAGCGTTCCCAGTAGTTAAGGTGCTTGACAGAACTTATACGTGCAGTAAAGGATCTCTGTACACTCTCTAGATCTGCGATTTCACCTGCTTTGAATGGAGATGTTAATGTACAGCAGTATTCCAGCCTAGAGAGAACAAGTGATTTGAAAAGGATCATCATGGGCTTGGCATCTCTCGTTTTGAAAGTTCTCATTATCCATCCTATCATTTTCTTTGCACGTGCGATCGTGGCACTGTTGTGATCCTTGAAAGTGAGATCCTCAGACATTACTACTCCCAGGTCCCTTACATTATTTTGCCGCTCTATTGTATGGCCGGAGTCAGTAGTATACTCTGTTCTAGTTATTATCTCCTCCAGTTGCAAAGCCCTACTCATATAGCACTCTTTGACAGTTTCTGACTATTAATGAGCTAACACTTACGTTATTTGTTAAGCAATTCTGAGGAATATCTTCCCCACGGCCCAGTCTCAGACCAGGTCTCCTAGTTTGGAAAAGAAATATCTGAGAATCAAAAACTTAAGAAGCATATAGCCAGGGGTGCTCCAGAATTACCATACATGAGAGACTTAGGGGTGGCTCTGTGAGAGCTGGATGCTGTGCCCTCTTTGTACTGTTGATGCACATAGGGATATAGTGACATTTGTATATTAAATTAAAGGAGAAGTTTAACAGATTTATCTGTCATCTTATGGGATAATGAGGGAAAAAAAAACACCAGCAATCTTGCCAGAGTGCAATAAAAAAAAAACAGGTTTTAGTTTCCTTCATTTCATAAATCATAATTATACTTAGTTCCGTCATTGGCTATTAAGTCACTGAAAATTTGGACGAAAAGAGAAATATCCCTACTATATATGCCAGACAGACAGTCTGGTTCTTAGAAAGGCAAGAAGTTTCTTGGCAATCTCCCCCCCCCCCACAACCCTCCCAGAGAAAAGAAATATCCTCCTTTCTTATCACCTGCATCCCCTTCCCAATCACAGCATCCTCCTCACTTACCACAGCAACTTCCTTCCCTATCACCTGGGCACAAACTTTACTATCCCCGCCACCTTGAGATGTAAAATACCCACAAAAATGTAGCAAGAGATTCTCTACTGACAACGTTTCGCCCCCCCCCCCCCCCAGCGGATTTTATAACGGGAACTGTTCGTAACTATAAAAGACCACTGCAAGGAGCGAAACTGTCAAAGGATGGAAATAAGTCAGACTTTGGAGTTAGCCCAGGTAATTTACACTTTTGTACCTGTACCCATCATCCTAGGTAATTTACACTATATACGATAATTGTACTTGTGTATCTGTGCCTAAATAAACTTGCTTATTTAAAGTTCTCTTCCAACGTGTCATTATTCTAGACTTTCTCTCCCAACCTTGCTGAGGTGACGCAGCACGTCAAGGGATACTCTCTAAATTTCGCATTATTCCTGGTCTGTTACCCAATCATTCCTACTCTCGACAACTATTAAAACTGCTTCCACTTTCTTTCTACAGATCCTTCCACTTTCTATTATTACACTAGCGGAATAATTAAAAAATTCACACAAAAATAGAGCCAAGCCAGTTAGCCAGTTTACCCAAGTGCCACTTTCTTTAAACAGAAACAATTCAAGATCAACAATGGTTTTCTTCACATCGCAAGTAACAAGAAACAGTTATGGTGTGCATGACAATGTGGCTGAAAACAGAGGGAGTTGGGGGAAGAGGTTGAGTGTGTGTTTAATATTCTGCTAGTGTATTTACTCGCCTACATGTGGTTGCAGGGGTCGATTCACAGCTCCAGCTCCCCCTCTCTCTATGTGAGAGAAAAAAAATGAGAAAAACAACGAAAAATATAAAAGAAAACTGTACTCTGGTGAGTCAGTGTGGGGAGGGAGAGGGGTACAAGGTCATCAGTGATCCCTGACCTCCTTGCAAGTATCCTAGGGAGGGGTTACTGGTTCTCACTTCCTAGTGACCCTAGTCCCTACTTTGACCAAGTCATACTCGTACAAATCTGATAGTTTCCTGGTGTTCAATTTGTTTGTGGTTAAATACAAGTTTAAACAATTTTGTTTATTTAATTCTAACCAAACCCAACTTAAAATTAAGAAGCATTTGTAAGTTTACGTCACCCAAACTGTAATAAATCACCGACTTCACTGGGTTAGATTTAATACCATGTACCCAATATACACGTTGCGTCCATAACGTGCGCGCGCGCGCTCTCAAAACATAAAAAGTTATTAGTTATATACCTTTTAAAAGCATAAATGAAGATTTACAAGGAACGTTGTGATGAATGGTTTGAAAAACCGACAAGTTGAAGATTGAGACACTTATGCAGCATATGGGAATCTTTATTCAGGAAACGTTTCCTGAATAAAGATTCCCATATGCTGCATAAGTGTCTCAATCTTCAACAAGGAACGTTAAGAGACTGACTCAAAATCAGCGAAATAAATGAAGATAATGTGTGGTTGTCAACACCAGTTGACAATTTCCTTCCTAGGTAGGAAAGAGTCAAGTTTCAATTTACACATTCTAAGTTGGTTTACATCAACAGAAAAAATCATTCAACCACAAATAAGCTAATTCAGAAATAAACAGTACCCAAGCAGCCGGGCTATGGTTCGTACGTTGGACTACGTGTAGCCAGCAGTAACAGCATGGTTGATCAGACCCTGATCCACCGGGAGGACTGGTCAAGAACTGGGCTGCGAGGGGGGGGGAGGGTTTGACCCCCAAAAAACACTCCAGGTAGGCGGCCAAGCCTATCCAGTAAACTTTCGAATGTGTACGCTCAGTAGTGGTGAGAGAACGGGTTGCGGGCACCCACTGCTACCTGGAGTCTACTTGAGGATATTCCAGGGATCAACGCCCCCGCGGCCCGGTCCACGACCAGGCCTCCCGGCTGATCTGGCACCGACTTTAGTATTTCTCCAGCTCCCTCTTGAAGGTAGCCAGGGGTCAATAGGCGATTCTCGTTATGCATGATAGGAGGCTGCTGAACAGTCTTGGGCCCCAGGCACTTGTGTTTTCTCTTAGTGTACCAATGGAGCCCCTATTCATTGGGGGCATTTTGCACCGCCTGCCCAGTCTTTCACTTTCGTAGGGAGTGATTTGTGTGTGCAGATTCAGGATCATTCTTTCTTCGAATGGTCCCAACCTGCATGGCATGTCCCCCCCCCCATTCTCCAGCCATTACAACTCAAGTGATACAGGAGTCACGGTGTTTGCAATAATGTTTAAAAGAACGTTTACATAAATTACAAGAAACGTGACGTAACATTAAACTCTATAGGTGGCATTGTCGACACCACAGGTAGGCAAGACCTATGCTCCGCCCAGCAATATATTAGTAGCAATATACTGGTAATTAGAACCTAAAAAAAGTACAGCAACCCTACTGGCCCACGCTAGGCAAGTCCACCTCATACCCACCCGTGTACTGTTCCAACCTATATTTAAAGTTACGCAAAGTTCTCGTCTCAATTATGCTACCTGGAAGTTTGTTCCATTCATCTATAATCCTACTACCAAGGCAGTACCTCCCAATATCCTTTCTCAATCTAAATTTCTCTAACTTTAATCCCCTGCTTAGAGTACTGTATTTGTTAAGATATTTTCAACACGCTATTTATATTCCCTATATTCTTTTTTGTTTCCATTTGTACAAGTAAATCGCATCTCCCCTAATTATACACTATTAGGATACAGTAGCACTGCTGATGTATCCAGCTCCACTAAATGCCAAAAGAAACATTTGCGCTGATCGTAATTTTTAAAGAATGTCGGACAGTTTCTGAAGCGGCATTTATTGACCTGCCGCCTTTTTTTTTTGGTTATGTTTTAGACAGGTTATTAAAAAAATATTGCGCGATCCTCGAAATTTCTTTTTTTTTTTTTTAATAAATTTTCGAGTGACTTGTCAATCACTTTCAGGATTTTTGAGTCATGTATACAAGTAAACAAAAGCCTGCACCATTACTAAATAACCTGGGACGCATTCAGCACAAAGGCACCAAGTGGGGAAACTAATTTCTTTACTACCGTAAAACTGCTTCTCTTTCTTTTATTTTCAATCAACATGCATACAAATTTCAGGATGCAAAACTGGAACGCTTACCAAAAAACAAACACAGACTGAAAGAAACGTGTACCTCAATTAGAAAAAAAAATCGACCTCCAGGACTAGTCCCCCCCCCTTGTTCCCTTCAACAAGCCTCGCTCTTTCACATTGCTCACAAAATTAATCTGATGAACAACTGTGCCGTCTATCCACCAAATTATTTGGCAAATATATAATTATGCAACAAAAAATGAATTATAACCTAACAAAATTGCCTTTGTCAATCATTACATAAAACGATTTCCTATATTTCACACAAGCTGTGCTAGCTCCCAGTATTTTTGTACAAATATGTTAGAACCATTATTTTTATAATGGATAGTTTTCAGTTCTAAAAAAAAAAAATCTGCATAAAATTGCATAAAACTCTGGTTTATATTCCAAGTGATCAACATTGACGAGTGTTACGAAGAGAAGAGATACATTATCAACAAATAATTTACGTAAAATGGAGTTAGTATAAATATCTTTTCCTCAAAAATCCCTCAATGAATATATATATACATATATATATATATATATATATATATATATATATATATATATATATATATATATATATATATATATGAATATAATATAATATATATATATATATATATATATATATATATATATATATATATATATATATATATATATATATATATATATATATATATATATATATATATGAATAAGACGTATACAACATTTGGTATCTATTTCCGAAACTTTTTCGCCTGCGCAGTAGGTTTCTTCCCTGCAATACGAATCTCCTTATTTATCAACTTCTCTGTACTGTATGTCATTATCATATTAACAATATTATTACTAATTTATACATGCCTCTGTAAGTACTGGTTTACAATTAACAATTCTGGGATGAAAGTTTAGAAGAGACTTCGGTCACTCCTGGACCATTATCAGATGTCCTGAAATTTCCTCTTCATAATGTGAGCTACTCGTGAGTTGTACCAGCCACAACACTGACTCGTTCTGATGATCAGATTACTCCAAGAGTCGCCTTGAATTGAGTAATACAACTATCGAGGTAATTTTTTTTTTAAACCTAGCCATGGATGTCCTGTGCCTCGGTTGGTAGCGCACTCTGCTCACATACTGTGTCGTTCGATCCCCGGCACGGCTGAAAACGTTGGGTATGCTTCCTTCAGCCTCTGTTTACCTAGATGTAAGTGACTCTAGGAAGAGGGGTGCCTTGACGCCGGGAAGGGCTCTTGATCCGATTCGAGTGAAGGGAAGGTTGCCATCCCTGGAATCTAATCTCAATACCTTTCAATAAGGGTTCAGCGCTCTCTAACAACCCTTTAAATAATTATCATAATATAATTTAACACTGTCCACTTGTTACCACTTCACAAGATGGAAGTGGATTATCTGTTTCATGGGGAAGCGCTAGATGCAATCAAGTTTGATCCGAGGACGGAGAAGGGTAGCTCCAATTCCTAGGATCAAGAGGTATTAACCAACATCAAGGCACTATTCCCTTTGAAAGAGGATACAAGCTGAACTATGACCTCTGAAATTCCTCTAATCTGTGGCCAGAACAAAGCTGTCTTTATAATACATGGGAGGGTATTCTTAACTGGTGGGTAACATGTGCAAGTCTGGCTCCCTTAACTGAATAAAGTGTGCAAGTTAGGTATCCGTAACTAATGAGTAAAGACATGTACAACAGTCTGGTATCCTTAACTAACGAGTGAAACATGAACAATAGTTTGGTATTAACTAATGAGCGAGAAATGGGCAACAGTCTGGTAGCTCTATTACCGAGACATTTCACCTGTTCAGCAGGTGAATAAAATGGAGACGACAAAAGTGGTGATGGAGATGTATAATCAGTCCCTCAGCCTTGAGAGACGACAAAAGTGGTGATGGAGATGTATAATCAGTCCCTCAGCCTTGAAGACTTAAGTGTCCGAGGTGGTCAGTCCCTTATCCCTAGTAAGTGTTCAGCTTCACAGCTTTGATCACAATACATTTCGACTGAAGCCTGCTGAGCAGGCGACAACTGTCTGCAATAAAGATAAACTGTTGCTAGCGTCTTACTCGAAGACTTTGCATTATATACCACTACAAAAGTATCGTTAATTGCCACCCACTGATGAAAAGAAGGTCACAAGGACAACTGGACTGATGAATATTAGTTCAATGGGCGCTAGCCAGATCAGCTTTGCTGCCAGCATTTTCTAAGCATTTTTCTATTTCTCATTATCTGAAAAATAATTGGAGAAGTGGCACTCATCTGCTGGAAACTGGAAGGTATCCATCTCTCTTCCCACTGCTGAACGTGCAGGCAAGTCCGAACATTAATTGCCCTGAACACCAAAATGCTCTGTAACCCATCAAAAGACTACTTTTTTGTTGCGGTGCAAAGGACGAGGAAAGGTGAACAATCAAAAGTGCTGATCACAGGTGAACCCCCCCCCCCGACACGGGGTTAAGACAGCCCGTTTATAGTTAACAGTTTGTAGAAAAAAATATCCAGACGATCTGTCGATCATTGTTGAGCTTTATCAAATCATAACTTTATAAAGCTCAACGCTGAGCATAACTTCGCAAGAATAAAGATTTGGTCTGCAAATTGTCTCAAACTTTGCCAGTCGAACCTCGACCCATTCAGTGGTGCCTGCACCACTGAATGGGTCGAGGTATATTTAGCAACATGATGGGAACAAAAGCTGGATATGTTCTACTTTTGCAGCTCGGCTTATAGCTAGGTTATCTTGTTGATTGCCTATGCAATCAGGCTGTTGCTGTTAGCGACCCGTTGGCCCCCTTAACCATCACAGCCTGGTAGATCTGGCACTTGGGGAAAGCAGAGATTCACAATCCTTTCGAAAACTTATGCTTGTTCCAGAAATATTTCAGATATTTGCTGGAAACAGTGAAGAGTTGAACCACGGATGCTGACAATGTTCTCTTTTTGCCCGTGGCTCCCCTGCTTTACTCTGGATTTATTTTGCACTTCCATATCTCTCACACCAATAAGATATCTTCCAGATGTATATCATTTACTACTACTCGTTTGCTACAGAAATTTACGTCAAGTGAAGAAACCTGTCAGTCTGATCAGGGAGACATCACTAGGACAGTGATATCAAGTCATAGGTCAAGGACACGAAGGGGAATAGTCTATAGTCCTAAAAGGACCCACGGCAGCAGCTACTGATGGCTTACTGGTGCTGGACTAGTGATCCTAGTGGCTTGCAATGTATAGAGAATTGATAGGTTGACATAATAGTAAATTTCATGGTGGGAGAGAAGTGCATATAATTTTGCTGTAATGATAAACTCCAGCAGTAGGTCTAGGATCAGGAAAAACAGCTGTGTATTCCACTCCATCGGAAGATCTGAAGACATCAGTGTATACATCAGTAGCGTACGACTGAGAATGGAAATAATCAAGGAAGTGCTAGCACAGTGTTGGCACATCGGGGATGAAATTTGGGAAGGGTAAACCATAAGATTTTCAATGTAGGATTAAGGGAAGGAAGAGAAAAAACAGAACGAAGAGGAAGATCACTGGATTATGACCAACCAGACGCACTGAAACAGATGAACAGAGCCACATGGTAGACCAAGGAACCGTAACCAACCAGTTAGTTCTGTAAAAAGTCCACAAGGTTGTTGAGCCATTTCGTGTGACCAACATTAGCTGTTATTTTCCCAGTATAGCCAGGTCTGAGTGACTGCACACTCACATTACCTACCAATAAAACTAAGACAAGAAAAGCCATTCACTAGAACTTGCGCCAACACAAATGGCCACAACACAAGCAGGCGCAAGACTGCCAAACAATATCTGAAGAGCGGCTGCCTGTATCTAGTGGCCGCCGCCAAGCCAATAATCAATAATAATATGCCATTATTGCTATTGGCTTGACACTAGCGGCATTGGGAGGAGCGCCTTCACCACACTACCATAAAGACGCACCATTTGGCTACACCATCTCCAAGTGTCTCATAAAGGTGCATCTATTTCATGTTTGGGAGCACAATGGGCAGTCATCTGCCCCTGGCTACAGCACCTGCCAGCTCACTCCGCCCAGTACGTAGTGATACCAACGCTCTTTGAAACTATGATGTTTTGCTGCCAAACAAGCTAGAGTGCCTGTGTAGCAAAACCAGTCACCTTTAAGTTTTGTCATATACAAGTCTTCTAGCTTCAAGTTACGGCTTCGTTATTTATTTTCCCTACCCTCCCAACCACACACTTCCTTATAGCTTTCGTCTTGTTTCACCTTGATTCTAAACCTCTGATCTGATTATACTAGTTTATTTCATTTTTCTGTCCTGATTATGACTTGACAATCCTGGATGAACCGAAACTTACCTTGTCATATACCCGTAACCTGTTTTGAGACTAATTTTTACCTTATCATCCCGGCCTATAGCCAGGCTTTTCTGGTGACTGCCTGCTTAACGGGGCTGTTTCTGCTGGCGACCCGCTGGCCCACAGCCATCACAGCCTCGTTGATCCGGCACTAAGCGGTAGTAAATTTTCTCTTAAAACTTTTGCAGGTTTATCTCCAATTTGCGGGTTAGTTGTGAAAGTTTTTTTTTTTTCTTAAATCTCCTCCTAAAGTAAATATTTTATTGTGCGCTCAAGTGGTTAGTAATATTATGGGATATTAATAAATTAAATCAATATGTAGAGCATATCTTCATTTAGAAGTTCACGCAAAAAAATGTGGATACACTAAGATTCTAGCGTCTTATCTCTCATAATTAAGTATGGATCTATTTCTAACACTTCGATATATTATTATTATTTTTTTTTTTTTTTTTTTTTTTTTTTACACCATTCAGTTTACAAGTTAACACAATTTTCAAACCATTTTCCCTCCCCTTCCGTGCTTTTTTTCCATTAACATATTTCTACATTCTTCTCCCTCTCTGTGACTGACGCTCGTCCACTCGAGAGTTATCCTAACCTCAGCTAATTTCAAATCCCAGCCCTATCTAATTATTACGACCATCTTTCCTGGGATGTGACCCCAGGCAGTCAGCAGGTACCTGCTTACTGCTAAGTGAAGAGGAATAACGGGTTTAAAGAAATATGCAAAAGTTTCCGCTCATGCTGGGATAAAACTTATCCCCTCTGTTGCAAGACGAAGATGTTACCTATGGACAACCTATGATTCTGGTCTTTGCAACCCCCCCCCCTTATGTTTACACTTTGTAATTATGATTTACGTCTTACAAGCTGACCTGCCAGAGATACCTGTAACTGTCTAGTAGTGACCTGTACTCCTTGGAACGTAGCCCACATATGTACATTATAATCTACAACTATTTTTAAAAATCAATACCATGGCTGCAATTATTAACCCGCCCACAATTTGGAGAAGAAACCGGATATATCTGGAGATATATCTGGATATATATCTGGATTCAAACATTTTTTAAAAGTTCCCTCTCCATATTATGGGTCGATTGTGAACATTAAACTATTGTTTGCAGCTCATTTCTCCAACATAAAATTCCGCCATCATCCGAGATTGTCATGTAGGGGGGTATTGGAATGAATCGGATATAAGTGGGGAATATGGGAGAAGGGGATTATGTAGGCAGGGGAGAGGCAGGCGAGGTGGTAGGAAGGTGATGATTAGCAGAGGTAGGTAGGTAATGACAGGTCAGTGGTGACCACCACGACACTCTCATTAACTCTAAACTACTCACTAACATATGCCTCGCCCACTCTTCACTCATAAACATAATAAAATATAAGAAATAGGAATAGCAAATAACGGGGACAGTGAATATTACTATTCTACTCAAACACAGTTTATTATTAAGTCTTTGTACAATAATATATTTGGGAACAGGAGTACATAATTGTGGTTTAGATAAATGGGGTGGTACACATAAGCAGTGAGACAGGGAAATACAATCAACTTGACCAAAATGAATGTAACTTACAAATAGTACAGAGGACAGTTCACTACAGGAACTAAGCCCCAGGTCCCAAGACCTACACAGCACGAGTACTGCGCCAAGCCAGTACTCTGCCCACTGCCTCCAACAGTCTCCTCCAGCGACTTCAGCAGCCTTCTCCCGAGCCCTGCACCCCAGCAGCAGCTCCGCTCGAAGTCTCTGCTCAGGAGCTCTGCACCCCAGCAGCAGCTCCGCACGAATCTCTCTGCTCAGCTGTTCCTTGGGCTTATATCGTGGTCCAAGCACCCTCCACAACCACGTGTACGACCTGACGCCTGGATTTGACGCCGTCAAGAACAAAAGACCTCAGACGTGGGCGTGGCTACAGACATTTGCCAAGGCAAGGTGTGACCATATAATTGGTTAAATTAGGTCTCCCCAGAGACCTCAAGCCCAGCTGAACTACATCACAAGATAACATTCATAATTCTCCTTAGTGAAGCTGATGACCGGGCCAAACTTTCATTAGCATGTCCTTGAAGACCAGTGTATGAAAGACTCCACAGCGACTGAACCACTTTCTCGACGTCTTAACAAGGAAGCTACATTCTCAAGACGGCCTACTTAGAACGAGTAATGAGGTTAGGGAGTCAAACTTGTCTCCGGGTTTGTGTATACCAAAGAGCAATGCGTATGGTAAACAGTTTAGCATGTAGTTATTAATGTTAAATGTGTCTTATTGTCATTGGTCTGGTTTACAGTGGCAGCACTTCCCGTCTATTCATTGATATACGAGAGGGAGGGGAGGAAAGGAAGATGTCAAGGAGCACGAATATAAGAGGAAAAAAATGAGAAGATGAAGCAGAAAGAAAACTAAAAATAAGGAAGACGAACGATGCAACAGAGAATGAAAAAGTAAAAAGAGGAACGCGACAAGGACAAAAAAGAAACAAAGGACACCGATTACAAGGAAGAGTTAGATAAAATGAAAGAACGAGACAACAAGAACAGTGAAGCAGGAAGGAACGCGACCAAGACAGGACACACAATGGTACCATACCTTTCACTGCTACTTAGTGTCACAAACACTTAAAATAATTAAAAGAAATAAATGAATTCGGCACCTTGAGGATTTGTTTGCGCAAAACCGAGTACATCCGCGGTGTGTGGAAGACAAGGGGGAAGGGGGGGGGGATGTCCTGTGGATGCAGTACTGTCCCTTCAGAGGAGTTTCTTTGTGCTGATAAAGGGTTCTTGATTCATTTAACTGGAGCTTCCCTCGACTTCCTTGGATCAACACTTCCCTCCCATTCACCAGGCGCTGAACGATCTAGTCATAAAATTTGCAAATAACGATCAATAACGGAAAAACACATTGGTTTACAACAGTGTTATGATTTCGCGAGTCGTAATAACAACGGAGTTAATATTAGCCCGCAGTGAAGGGTAGAATGATAGTAACGTTAATGAAGCTATATCACTGAACTTCACAGTTGTCCGAAATCACTAGCTGGCGACATGGTACAGGGTGCGCCACCTTGAGCTAAGTCACTGTTACAGCCAGGTAGACGTACCTACCTGTGACCAGTTTCCAGAGTACCTATACCTTCTCACTCGTCTCCAGAGGAGAGATTTACCTGTGAACTGCCCCACAGTGATTATGTTCAGGTATCGTACTAAGTGATTTTAGATTTATTTTCACAAGGGCAAATCAAGTACAAGAAACTTCACGAGTGGAGAAATTACGAGGGGAAAGAAAAAGAAAGCACGCAAGAGAAAGAGGGAAGGCCATTCCTGAATACCCACACATCCCCAGATATTGAATGCCAAAATCAACAAAGGCAGCATCAGCCAACATTCTATATCAGAATGCATCAAAAAATTCCAGTAGGGAGTGTGGAAGGGGTTGTGGAGGATGGGGGGTGAGGAGTGGAAGAGTGAGAAGAGGAAGGGGGAAATGATAAGCGGGGGGAACTGGAGGGAGGGGGTACGGGGTAGATGTCTGACCCTGGCTTACTATGGATCACTGCCGGGTTACCACATTGAGAAGACCCGAGCCAGGACTGGTCCTGGGAAGCCTGCATGAGCATATGGATCATGAAAAAAAAATGAGTACATGCCCGTGGAAGAGCGAGTGGGAGCTAGAAGATAAAGTTAAAGGAGAAAGAGGGAGGGGACGAAAATGGAGGCTTTAATGGGTGGCAGTAAAGGGGAGAATCTCGTGGGTGGGGGGTTGGTGAACTCTTGTGGATGAAAGGGACATAATCCACTCTTGCGTTGGTCAATAGTGTGCTAGACAAAACCATGTTCTTAGCGAAGCGTAGCCAAGATAATGCCAAGAACCACTTTACCACAGAACCTTCCCCCCTCTCTGACAACACCGCAATATGATCCTTAACACCATGAGGCAATTAGATTCTCTTTACTGCGGCTGCGGTATCACTTGAGTAGCTACTATCGAGGGGATATTACCACTTCATGCCTGGCTGCATTAATCCTGGGTTTATTACTAAAGATCATGGTAAATGGCCCCAAGAGGGGGCGGGAGACCCCCATGGATTGACATTATCCTGCGAACTCTCCACATGCATAATTATCCCCCATCCTGTCAGCCTACAATAACCCATGAATATACCCTCATGCCACACCTACTCCAGTTCAGGTCGACTGGTTATATTACCTGATGTAGGAAATAATTCCTGTGTGGTGAAACATGATTGAGAAACAGCTAACTTTTTTTCCCTCCATGAAGAACAAGTCACAATATCATAGATGAAACAATTTATAACTAGGTTTCGGAGATATATTTTTAAAGCATGTGTAACTACATATATGTAACAGACAAGTTGCAGAACATACATATACTGCATACTATTGTGTAATAAACGTCCGTGAACCCTGATACCATTTATTCAACGTAATTTACTTTGAAGTAAATTACTTTGAATAAAGACTGTTTAAAATAAGAATCAATATCTGCACTTCCTACACGTCAATGCCAAATTCTAACAAAACTGTCGAATTCAAAATCAAGCATCCATAACTAACAATGTTGCACTTTCATCTTACATTCCTGGTAAGACTCACTTATGAAACCTAAATATAGAATTAAAATACACAACGTTCTAACATAGTTTATAAGGTTTACCAAGCACCTACAACCTTGTTATTCAGTACTCGAGACAAAACGTTTACTGATAATTTGCTGTCGTCATTACCTATGTTCAGTGAACTTGCTGCGGCTGTCCTGAAATTCTGTAAAATTACAGGTATCACTATCACAATCTGCATAAATACAAACTTGAGTCAAGGACTCGCAGTTCAAACAATACCTATTATGAGGAAATGGTATGGTGATACCGACAAGATGTGGAAAAAGACACTTATGTACAGCTCAGGACATTTATTAAAGGAAACGTTTCGCCACGAGTGGCTTCTTCAGTCCTAATACAGAGAAAACTAAGAAAACATTTATATATATAGTGGCAGGAGTCAGGTGAGGTGACGCGTGGGTAGTGGTAGTGGTGGTAGTAGTAGTAGTAGTATAGTAGTAGTAGTATAGTAGTAGTAGTAGTAGTAGTAGTAGTAGTAGTAGTAGTAGTAGTAGTAGTAGTAGTAGTAGTAGTAGTAGTAGTAGTAGTAGTAGTAGTAGTAGTAATGGAACTAAGGAGGTAAGGCAAGAGAGGGACCTGCTGGCATCAAGTTACTTGATGCCAGCAGTCTGAAGCAGTGGGCAAATAGCTAAAATGTGCTGCACAGTCAGCAGCACAAGAGTGGGTGGTCAAAGATGTGTTAGGTTAGGCAAGATTTGTCAGGAAACAGGACAAATGGGGTGGCGTGTATACACTTCTTGGATTTACAGAGAAACATCTCAAAATGACGCTTTTTGTGAGGAACTGCGTCCATTGGGCCCGCCACTTCACAAGGACACACTGATATATAAATGAATGTGTAATAAATAGTAAAGTCACCGAGACAAGTCAGAGTGAACATTACCAAAGCCTTCACCTCAACTTCTGTCCGTTCGATATCTATAACTTTTACACGTCCCGGGTACCAACGCAATTAAGTTCCCGTGTTAGGCGTTAATCTTTCATAAGGAAGTTGAACCTTTGAAGACAGACTAGTAAGGAAGTTGAACCTTTGAAGATAGACTAGTGTTGCATCAAAAGTAGCTTTACTAGACTGTCATACACTGAAAATTGCCTAAATTAAGAATCCAAATTGCAATACGAGTGTAACTTAGGCGTCAAGAATGCATATTAATATATTCATACATGTGTGAGATATGGGAGGAAATGTAAAATAAACCCAGTTTAAAGCAAGAGTACAACAGACAATAAGGGAACACTGTATCAACAACAGTGGCCCCAGACAATTCAACATCTTACCAGAAGATATCAAACACTGCTGGGACAAGTGTAGAAGTCTTCCAGAGGAAACTGGACAAGTATCCTCACCAGACGCTAGATAACTGCTGTGATGGATACGAGTTAGTGAACCACCAGCAGCAACAGCCTAGTTGACCAGACAAGCACCAAACTCGACTGGCCCAAGGCCGGGTTTTAGGAGTAGAAAAGCTCTGGAAAATTTAAAGGCAAAGCATGTCCAATGTTTAATTTTACACCACTTGTTTCCAGTGTATTCCTATAATAATACTCTCCTTAATGTAGTCACTGTGAAGAGCCAAAACTAAAACTTAAAAATGAAAATGTGGCTGTGTAAGAAAAAAATGCAAATTTAACTTAAACTACTTAGCTAAAAGACTGATAAGTAAGCTGTCGAGAACGAAATAAAATATTTAAGCACAAAGGATGCACGCTAGCAGTACATGGGAGAGGCAGAGAGCATACTGATATAAACAAAAATTACTCCTTAAACTTTAAGACTGCTGAGGCGAGGATAATAATACCACTGCTCAGCGTCTGGCAACAGGAAGCCTCTCCTCCTCCCGACAACATTAATGCTATTTTCAGTCTCCTGTGCAAAATCGATTTCTTTTTCTTCTCGCGCTGACTTAAAATTCACAAAGCGGGGAGAACAAGATTTATTAGTGTTTATCGTCAGTAGGTTTCCCGAGAGGTCTAAAAAAAAAAAAAAAAAAAAAAAAATTGGTGCTGCCACAAGCAGTTCAAGTGTTGGGTGTCACGTGTCATCAAGAGTACAATAGCCATGCATCACTCATACACTCCTCTTACCCTTCAAGGAGGTGCCTTGATGCTGTTGAAAGGAGCCACCTTTTTCTTGGGTAGCCTTAAAAACAGATTCGACAAATACACGAGTGGGAGAGATGAACCTGCCTAGCATGGGCTAGTGGTCTGCTGCAGGTCACATGTTCTCTTGAGAATATTTTTTTCCCCCATTTCCTAGACACTAAGAACCATACGAGTTTAGAGTTTCCCCAGGAATGGTAATAATACAATGTTCTCCTTCCTATCACTTTCAAGAAGAAACTATGAAGTTCAAATTGGTCGATTACCAGCCGGGCTGTGGTGCATATATTTAATTACATGTTGTTAGCACTAACAGCCTCGTTGACCTGGTCTAGCACCGGGCCGCTGGGGCACTGACCCCCGAGGCATTTGGTTTGAATGTTCTAGTTATCCTTCCCGTTGCGATAACATTACTATGATCTTTGTAATGTGAGATCATCTGACTTGTCACTACCAACCTAGGATGTTTAGAATACCCCACTCAGAACAGCCAAGTACTACATAACAGATCCAACAGGGTTATTTAACCTAAAAGTTATTTAGCCTAGAGCTCATTTAACCTAGGGGTTACTTATCCTCGTGGTATTTTAACTTAATGTTAAATAACCACTCTTAATAACCAATAACCCAGTGGTTATTAAACATACTAACCCAGTGGTTATTGTAGAGTAGACGGGCGGAGAGAGACATCTCCCAACTCTGGCTTTATCAGCAGAGTCAACAGTCTCGGCAAGTGGTTATTTACTCAGGCTCCACCAGCAGCTCTCTTTAATGGTAGCCCACACCCACCCATTCTCTTCAAGCTTTCATACAAACTAGAATACCCTGTTAGGTACCGTGTACAAACAGTGGGTAGTCCTTCGACGAGCATAGCCTCTTGCAGTCTCGGTGGAACGAACATAGCCTCTCGTAGTCTCGGGGGAGGGGGACAGGACAAACAGCCTCTTGCAGTCTCGGGACTACCGACCATACGATGGAGACGAGATGCATATTGAAGTTATCGAACTAACAGTTCCACAGGCGTAAAAACATAATACTATAGACAATATGGAGTCGAGAATATGAAGATATGACACGTTTTTCTAACAGCCACTGGCAGGCCAACAGGTCGAATGTTACTTAAAACAGAAAACTCCCAAGACATTTTTCTTAATTCTTGGATACACTCGCAGTGTGCAGCTGCGAGTTCCAGAATGGGAAGGAAGCTAGCTATGTTTCCTTATTGTACATCACACAGGATGTTTTGCAAACACGAGATCATGGTATCAGTCAGCCTGAGGTAGAAGACTTAGCTATAGCGATGAGGCTATCGTCAAGAACCGGGAGGACACAGCACAGCTTGTGATAGCGGCAATGAATCCTAATGGGCGTCAGACCCCGTAACGGTAATGTCTGCACACAGTGTGATTATAATTGAACTGTTGCTCACGAAACTCCGCAGTGCAAACTGCTCCAGTCTCCCCATCTCAAACCGCCTATACTGACGCTTTAATGTAAGCACAACACGCCTTTTTCCCCAGGTTGAGCAATCCCAGAGTTTCCCCCTACACGGCCGCCACACAACGCCCAACGGGAAAGCCATTCATGCGTGCCTCGTATTCCATAAAGTTTAAAACCGCTTTATTTAACACAGTTTGACACCTAAGGCTTTGGTGTAGCGTTTCAATGGCAGGAAATTGGAATTTGCAACCCTCGCCTCAGTCTAGTAAATTAGACCGGAACGGTTCATATCACTACACCACTGCCCAGCAATCTCCCAATGTCATCCTAGGCCATCCGAATTTAGATTAGATTTTTTCCGCTAAAGTGACTAGTTCATTGTGCATCCCCTATCGTCCTGTGGACGGAAGAACGCGAGAGTATACGGATGCACAAAAAGAATAGAACAGGCAGCAAAAGGGATTAATAGGAATACATCTAAGGCTTATTTTATATATAAAGTCAAATGGAAGACAGGAATAAATAAAGGGGATGGAAATAGTGTGCTGAAAATATCTAGCCTAGACAGGACTCGCAGCAATGGTTTTAAGTTGGAAAAATTCAGATTCAGAAGGATATAGGAAAGTACTGGTTTGGTAATAGAGTTGTGGATGAGTGGAACAAACTCCCAAGTACAGTTATAGAGGCCAGAACGTTGTGTAGCTTTAAAAATAGGTTGGATAAATGCATGAGTGGATGTGGGTGGGTGTGAGTTGGACCTGATAGCTTGTGCTACCAGGTCGGTTGCCGTGTTCCTCCCTTAAGTCAATGCGACCTGACCTGACTAGGTTGGGTGCATTGGCTTAAGCCGGTAGGAGACTTGGACCTGCCTCGCATGGGCCAGTAGGTCTGCTGCAGTGTTCCTTCGTTCTTATGTTCTTAAATGATATAAAAGTAATTAATAAAAAATCGCACGACTCGTCGCCAAGGAGCAAGACGCACAAAGACACAGGATCTTGGAATCACCACATCTGCATATCCAATAATTTCAACCTGAACAACAGCTTCTACAACACAGCGGAGCCTCTTGGCAGGAAACTTCACTGTTATCCTACACAGGAACAGGTCATAGTATAGAGGCGCACGGCAACAGGTCTAATGGCCCATGCTGGGCACATCCTCCTCAAATCCAGGTACTCACTGGAGCAGAGGAAAGAGATCCATGATAATATATACCTGGAAAGTACTAGAAGGCGTTGTCAGAAAAGTACATAGTGCCATAACATACTGGCGCAAGAGATATGGCAGGAAGTGCAATATAAACCCAGTGAAAAGCAGGGGCGCTGTAGGAGCAATAAGGAAACCCTATCAATGTACGTGGCCCCAGACTAGTCAACATCTCACCAGAAGATATCAGAAACTGCTGGGACAAGTGTAGAAGTCTTAAAGAGTAAATTAGACAATATCTTCACCAGGTACCAGTTCAACTAGGCTATGACTGATGTGGGCCACCAGGCAGTAACAGCCTGGTTGACCAGACAAGCTTGACCCAAAGCCGAGAGGCTAGAGTAGAAAGTCTAGAAACTCAAAGATAAAACGTATTAAGAACTGCCGCATTCCATGTGTAAAAATACAACCAAGATTTTTATACCCGGCAAACATTGCTACATCTTGTTCAAAGTGTTATTTTAGGATATAAAGACTTTTGTACTAATGCCGCGTCAGGGTCAATCAACGATTAGTACTGAGTCAGCTGACGAGCCTCGGCCAATCACATAACTACCGGGGTAAGCTAAGTTACATTTGGTCTTTTTAAAAAGTTTGGAATATTTTGGGTTTCGTTAGGTTAACCTACTTTACCATTTGCACAAATACAAATATCTCCATGGCAACTCTTCCCCCCCCCCCCACACTTAATATTGGGCATTTTAATATTTACATCTGAATATTTACAGTTTTAAGACTGAAAAGTTACAGAATGAAGTTTTATTTGGTGAACATTTAAGCTGTGTCGAACTTTATCGTGGCTTTAAAACTCTATTCATAATTAAACTATACCAATAAAATCTTGTTCTGCATTTTTTCATATTATTATTATTTATTATTATTATAATCAAAAAGAAGCGCTAAGCTTTCATTATATAGCCACTTGGCTACGACATATTTTATAAATATCCTCCACAAACCTCCACTCTGAGCTGTCGTCGTAGGTGTAGCCGTAGTATGAACACTTGAGAAAGATTGAAGAGCCTCGCAAATAAGAATGCACCTCAGTGGGTCTGGGAGAGAGTGTGAGGTGGCTGGAGTTGTGGGGAATGAGGCTTCTAGCAGTGAGGTGCAGTCTGTCTCTCGCTGTGAGGAGGCTGTAGGTGGGGAGGTAGCAACGGCTACCAGCAGTGAGGTGCAGTCCAGCACCTGCTACAAGTGGTGAGTGGTAACCAGTAATGGGAGGAGAATCAGAATAAGGAAAGTTAAGAGTGAAGATCTGAAGGTAGGAAATGGCTTCTCTGTTCTTCAGGATGAATGTACTTCAGTGGCCAGTGAAGGTAAGGGTACTACTGCCCCTGCTAACAGAGGTAAGCGCATTCTTGTGGTTGGTGACTCTCAGGTAAGATATATTGACCGTGCTTGATGATTGCCGTGGTGATGATTGCCGATATGATGCTTTCCAATTAGAAAAGCAAAGAGAGATTATGAGGTTAAAGTTGCAAGAGAATCGAAGACTAACCCAAAAGGATTCTTTCAGGTATACAGAAGTAAGATCAGGGACAAGATAGGCCCACTCAAAAGTTCCTCGGGTCAGCTCACTGACAGTGATAAGGAAATGTGTAGAATTTTTAACACCTCTCAGTTTTTACACAGGAGGATACCAGCGATATTCCAGTAATGATAAATTATGTAGAACAGGACGATAATAAACTGTGCACGATTAGGGTCACAAGTGACATGGTCCTTAGGCAAATAGATAAATTAAAACCTAACAAATCCCCAGGCCCTGATGAACTGTATGCAAGGGTTCTAAAGGAATGTAAAGAGGAGCTTAGCACACCTTTGGCTAATCTTTTCAACATGTCACTACAAACTGGCATGGTGCCAGGTAAGTGGAAAATGGCAAATGTGATACCTATTTTCAAAGCAGGTGACAGGTCCTTAGCTTCGAACTATAGACCAATAAGCCTAACCTCCATAGTGGGAAAATTTATGGAATCAATAATTGCCGAGGCACTTCGTAGCCACCTTGAAAAGCATAAATTAATCAACGAATCTCAGCATGGTTTTACAAAGGGGCGTTCCTGCCTTACGAATTTATTAACTTTTTTCACTAAGGTATTTGAGGAGGTAGATCATGGTAATGAATATGATATTGTGTATATGGACTTCAGTAAGGCTTTTGACAGGGTCCCACATCAGAGACTATTGAGGAAAATTAAGGCACATGGAATAGGAGGAGAAATTTTTTCATGGATAGAGGCATGGTTGACAAATAGGCAGCAGAGAGTTTGCATAAATGGGGAGAAATCAGAGTGGGGAAGCGTCACGAGCGGTGTTCCACAGGGGTCAGTGTTGGGCCAGTTGTTGTTCACAATCTACATAAACGACATAGATGAGGGCATAAAGAGCGACATCGGCAAGTTTGCCGATGACACCAAAATAGGCCGTCGAATTCATTCTGACGAGGACATTCGAGCACTCCAGGAAGATTTGAATAGACTGATGCAGTGGTCGGAGAAGTGGCAGATGCAGTTTAATATAGACAAATGCAAAGTTCTAAATGTTGGACAGGACAATAACCATGCCACATATAAACTAAAGAGGAGCTTAGCACACCTTTGGCTAATCTTTTCAACATATCACTACAAACTGGCATGGTGCCAGTTCGAAGAAGCCTACTGTGTAGGCGAAACGTTTCGAAATAAAGATACCTAACTGTTGCATATGTGTCTTACCTAACAAACTAAATAATGTAGATCTTAATATTACGGATTGCGAAAAAGATTTAGGAGTTCTGGTTAGCAGTAATCTGAAACTAAGACAACAGTGCATAAGTGTTCGCAATAAAGCTAATAGAATCCTTGGCTTCATATCAAGAAGCATAAATAATAGGAGTCCTCAGGTTGTTCAACTCTATACATCCTTGGTTAGGCCTCATTTAGATTATGCTGCACAGTTTTGGTCACCGTATTACAGAATGGATATAAATTCTCTGGAGAATGTACAAAGGAGGATGACAAGTTGATCCCATGTATCAGAAACCTTCCCTATGAGGATAGACTAAGGGCCCTGAATCTGCACTCTCTAGAAAGACGTAGAATTAGGGGGGATATGATTGAGGTGTATAAATGGAAGACAGGAATAAATAAAGGGGATGTAAATAGTGTGCTGAAAATATCTAGCCTAGACAGGACTCGCAGCAATGGTTTTAAGTTGGATAAATTCAGATTCAGGAAGGATATAGGAAAGTACTGGTTTGGTAATAGAGTTGTGGATGAGTGGAACAAACTCCCGAGTACAGTTATAGAGCCCAGAACGTTGTGCAGCTTTAAAAATAGGTTGGATAAATACATGAGTGGATGTGGGTGGGTGAGTTGGACCTGATTAGCTTGTGCTACCAGGTCGGTTGCCGTGTTCCTCCCTTAAGTCAATGTGACCTGACCTGACTAGGTTGGGTGCATTGGCTTAAGACGGTAGGAGACTTGGACCTGCCTCGCATGGGCCAGTAGGCCTTCTGCAGTGTTCCTTCGTTCTTATGTTCTTAAGACTTATCCTATCTCTGTCTCAAAGGTGGTGCAGTACATAAGAACATAAAGGAACACTGCAGCAGGCCTACTGGCCCATGCGAGGCAGGTCCAAGTCTCCTACCGGCTTAAGCCAATGCCGCCTACACCAATCATCACAGACCCTGAGCTGCTTTGGGGATTAGCGTGGACGATTACAAAGCATGGCTTGCTTCTGCAGTGTTTTAAAAATTGAGGTTGGAGAGTTGAAGGAGGAGGTCTTGCTTCTCCAGGAGGAGATTATGAGGCTGAAGGTCCACCTCAATGGGTCTGGGAGAGAGTGTGAGGTGGCTGGAGTTGTGGGGAATGAGGCTTCTAGCAATGAAGTGCAGTCCAGCACCTGCTACAAGTGGCGAATGGTTCTCAGTAATGGGAGGAGAATCAGAATAAGGAAAGTTAAGAGTGAAGATCTGAAGGCAGGAAATCGCTTCTCTGTTCTTCAGGATGAATGTACTTCAGTGGCCAGTGAAGGTAAGGGTACTACTTCCCCTGCTAACAGAGGTAAGCGCATTCTTGTGGTTGGTGACTCTCAGGTAAGATATATTGACCGTGCTTTTTGTAATGGGAATAAGAAGATGAGAGAGAGTGTGCTTCCCTGGAGCTGGTGTTGGGGACATAGTTAACAGGCTGGATAATATCATGTCAGGTAATGGGAACAAGCCCATTACCTGTCTCAGTGCTGGTGGAAATGATATTGGGAAGGGTAGGAGAGAGCTTCTAGATAAGTACAGGTCAGCTATAGATTTCATTAAGTCTAAGGGAGGGGTCCCAATCATATGTAGCATCTTGCCTAGAAGGGGAGTAGGAAATAAATGGTTGTCTAGGGCAATTGGTGTAAATTGCTGGCTAGACATACTGCAAGGAACTTGCAATCCCATTCATTGGCAACTGGAACAACTTTTATGGCAAACATGTATGCAAGGGATGGGGTACATCTCTCTGGGGCTGGGGTGGTAGCACTTGCAAACTCAATTGAGAAGGCCATTGGTGAAATGCCTATGATTTTAAACTGATAGAAGATAGAGGTATGGGTGTGTGTGGGAAACAAGCAGGTTGCAACACTAGGGTTGGAAACAGCAGGTTGCAACACTAGGGTTGGAAACAGTAAATGTGTAAAAGGCATTCAGCATGAAGTTATAAATAAAGACAATAGATCAGGTCAGCAAACAAAGGGGGACAAATTAGACACATGTGCAACTCTTGGGTATCTTTATTGAGGAAACGTTTCGCCACACAGTGGCTTCATCAGTCCATACAAAGGAGAATCTTGAACAGGAGGAGAATGAGGTAATCAGTCCCTCAACCTTGAGTCGATGTGGTCAGTCCATCAATCTTGAATAGAATACGGCATACGTGCTGAGAAGGAGCTTATAAACCGATGGCAGGAGAGGTGCAGCAGTCATAAGTCGTGTAACATTTGTTCAATGTTGAAGTAGGTCGTGCCCAAGAATTAGGCAAGCGAAGAATTCCCAAGTATTAAGATCCCAAGAAGTTGCAGTGTCTGACAGGTTTGTAGATGAATGGTTCAGAGAACCGACATGTTGATAAATTAGACACATGTGCAACCCAAGAGTTGCACATGTGTCTAATTTATCAACATGTCGGTTCTCTGAACCATTCATCTACAAAAGGGGGACAGCAGAGGGCAGCAAGGGACTAGCTCCCTTAAGGTTTACTATACTAATAGCAGGAGTGTAAGAAATAAGATAGATGAGCTAAGATTAATTGCAAGTGCAGGAAACAGATATTATTGCTATAACAGAGACCTGGCTCAATCTGAAAGATAGAGAGATGCCCTCTGAATGTCACACACAAGGCTATAAATTATTCCACACTGACAGGGTCAACAGGAAGGGTGGTGGAGTAGCGACGTATGTCAGAGACAATTTAAATTGTGTTAGACAAGATATAAAATTAGAAGCGTCAGCCACTGAATCTGTTTGGTTACAGCTTCTCGAGGGCCGAGAAAAACTAATTTTGGGTGTGATTTACAGGGCCCCAAATCTTGATAGGGAGTGCAGTAAACTTCTATGGGACGAAATTCGTAAGGCATCTACATACGAAAATGTTGTGCTAATGGGAGATTTCAACTATAGACAGATTGACTGGAGCAATTTGACAGGAAATTTAGAGTCAGGTGACTTTCTTGATACGATCTAGGATTGTTTTTTAAAACAGTTTGTGACAGAGCCAACTAGGGGAAATAACCTTGACTTGGTTCTTGCCAGTAGGGAAACACTAATTAATAATCTTGAGTTTAATGATGAGCTTGGGGAAAGTGATCACAAATCACTCAGTTTTAATATATCATGGAATTCCCCTAATAATGGCAATCAAGTCTCTGTCCCTGACTTTCGCTTGACTGATTTCATAGGACTGAAAAATTACTTAGGTGGGCTAAACTGGAATGACCTGACTAAGGGTCAGGTAGGTGGTGATGGTTGCCGATATGACGCTTTCCAGGGCATAGTTCTAGCTGCTCAGTCAAATTATGCTCCAAATAGGGAAATCAGATCAAACAAAAATGATCCTAAATGGATGAACAATAGATTAAAATATCTGATTGGTCAAAAGAGAGGCATATATAGGCGAATCAAAAGAGGAGGGGGGCAGTTAAGAAATCGATATATTCAGTTAAAGAGAGAAATAAAAAAGGGAATTAGAAAAGCAAAAAGAGATTATGAGGTTAAAGTTGCAAGAGAATCGAAGACTAACCCAAAAGGATTCTTTCAGGTATACAGAAGTAAGATCAGGGACGAGATAGGCCCACTCAAAAGTTCCTCGGGTCAGCTCACTGGCAGTGATAAGGAAATGTGTAGAATTTTTAACACATACTTCCTCTCAGTTTTTACACAGGAGGATACCAGCGATATTCCAGAAATGATAAATTATGTAGAACAGGACGATAATAAACTGCGCACGATTAGGGTCACAAGTGACATGGTCTTTAGGCAAATAGATAACTTAAAACCTAACAAATCCCCATGCCCTGATGAACTGTATGCAAGGGTTCTAAAGGAATGTAAAGAGGAACTTAACTTAGCAAACCTTTGGCTAATCTTTTCAACATATCACTACAAACTGGCATGGTGCTAGATAAGTGGAAAATGGCAAATGTGATACCTATTTTCAAAGCAGGTGACAGGTCCTTAGCTTCGAACTATAGACCAATAAGCCTAACCTCCATAGTGGGAAAATTTATGGAATCAATAATTGCCGAGGCAGTTCGTAGCCACCTTGAAAAGCATAAATTAATCAACGAATCTCAGCATGGTTTTACAAAGGGGCGTTCCTGCCTTACGAATTTATTAACTTTTTTCACTAAGGTATTTGAGGAGGTAGATCATGGTAATGAATATGATATTGTGTATATGGACTTCAGTAAGGCTTTTGACAGGGCCCCACATCAGAGACTACTGAGGAAAATTAAGGCACATGGAGTAGGAGAATTTTTTTCCTGGATAGAGGCATGGTTGACAAATAGGCAGCAGAGTTTGCATAAATGGGGAGAAATCAGAGTGGGAAAGCGTCACGAGCGGTGTTCCACAGGGGTCAGTGTTGGGCCCCCTGCTGTTCACAATCTACATAAACGACACAGATGAGGGCATAAAGAGCGACATCAGCAAGTTTGCCGATGGTAGGTAAGACACATAGGCAACAGTTAGGCAACTTTATTCCGAAACGTTTCGCCTACACAGTAGGCTTCTTCAGTCGAATACAGAAAGTAGGCAGGAACAGTAGAGATGTGAAGACGATGTAATCAGTCCATCACCCTTGAAGTCGTAGAATTTGAGGTTGTCAGTCCCTCGGCCTGGAGAAGTTCAGTTCCATAGTCAGGAACTATCTGAAGATCAAGCGACAGTGCGGAGACTTAAATACTGTCGGAAGGAGAGGTGCAGAGTAGTAGTAGTAGTAGTAGTAGTAGTAGTAGTAGTAGTAGTGAGAGTGTAGCCACTGAGAGGTCAGTGGCTACACTCTACTACTACTACTACTACTACTACTACTACTACTACTACTACTACTACTACTCTGCACCTCTCCTTCCGACAGTATTGAAGTCTCCGCACTGTCGCTTGATCTTCAGATAGTTCCTGACTATGGAACTGAACTTCTCCAGGCCGAGGGACTGACAACCTCAAATTCTACGATTTCAAGGGTGATGGACTGATTACATCGTCTTCACATCTCTACTGTTCCTGCCTACTTTCTGTATTCGACTGAAGAAGCCTACTGTGTAGGCGAAACGTTTCGGAATAAAGTTGCCTAACTGTTGCCTATGTGTCTTACCTACCAACCTGTTAGGTAAGACACATATGCAACAGTTAGGTATCTTTATTTTGAAACGTTTCGCCTACACAGTAGGCTTCTTCAGTCGAGTACAGAAAAGTTGATAGAAGCAGGAGACTTGAAGACGATGTAATCAGTCCATCACCCTTAAAGATTTGAGGTGGTCAGTCCCTCAGTCTGGAGAAGAGCATTGTTCCGAAGTCTGAAACAATATGAAGTTGAAAGGACAGAATTGAGCCTTATATAGCGCCAGGAGGTGAGATGTAGGTCGCTTTGGGAGGTCAGGTCCCTCTCAAACCCAGCCGTTCTCACTAGTAGAGGTTGTCGGGTCCCTCTCAAACCCAGCCGTTCTCACTAGTAGAGGTTGTCGAAGTTGATTTCAGGTCTGTACCAAGATACCCTTGTGTCACAGTGTCTCAATTCTGTCCTTTCAACTTCATATTGTTTCAGACTTCGGAACAATGCTCTTCTCCAGACTGAGGGACTGACAACCTCAAATCTTTAAGGGTGATGGACTGATTACATCGTCTTCAAGTCTCCTGCTTCTATCAACTTTTCTGTACTCGACTGAAGAAGCCTACTGTGTAGGCGAAACGTTTCAAAATAAAGATACCTAACTGTTGCATATGTGTCTTACCTAACAACCTGTCGGTATTTTATACCATTTTAATGTTCAACCTACCAACCTGTCGGTATTGTATACCATTTTGATGTTCAAGTTTGCCGATGACACCAAAATAGGCCGTCGAATTCATTCTGACGAGGACATTAGAGCACTCCAGGAAGATTTGAATAGACTGATGCAGTGGTCGGAAAAGTGGCAGATGCAGTTTAATATAGACAAATGCAAAGTTCTAACTGTTGGACAGGACAATAACCATGCCACGCAAACTAAATAATGTAGATCTTAATATTACGGATTGCGAAAAAGATTTAGGAGTTCTGGTTAGCAGTAATCTGAAACCAAGACAACAGTGCATAAGTGTTCGCAATAAAGCTAATAGAATCCTTGGCTTCATATCAAGAAGCATAAATAATAGGAGTCCTCAGGTTGTTCTTCAACTCTATACATCCTTGGTTAGGCCTCATTTAGATTATGCTGCACAGTTTTGGTCACCGTATTACAGGATGGATATAAATTCTCTGGAAAATGTACAAAGGAGGATGACAAAGTTGATCCCATGTATCAGAAACCTTCCCTATGAGGATAGACTAAGGGCCCTGAATCTGCACTCTCTAGATTCTCGGAGATGGTGAAGCTGCTTCACCATCTCCGAAGTCTTAGCAAGAATCCTCCTGAAAACAGTAAACCCTGCCATCACATAGTCTCTCCTGTTATACTACACAAAGAACAGAGAGTGAACACTGAAACAAGCTGCCTCATTCCAGTCTATATTTGTCCAACCTATTTTTATGTTACCCAAGTAATAGCTTTTATATCCTTTTACTCATGTACGAATTAATTGCTCTACCATATTGTATTACTTTTGTCACTACCACTACTACTACTACCACTAGTGAACATCGAAATGGTACCTCACTAGTATTCACCTCACTCTGAGCCTTTATATACCCTCTGTGTCCATGTATTGTTTGTAATGGCTTGATAAAGCTCCTGGAGAGCGAAACGTTGCCACAATAAATGTCACATTAGTTGCACTTGTGTCCTTTTACTTTACAGGCTTCTTCAGTCGAGTACAGAAAAGTTGATAGAAGCAGAAGAGACTTGAAGACGATGTAATCAGTCCATCACCCTTAAAGTTTTGAGGTGGTCAGTCCCTCAGTCTGGAGAAAAGCATTGTTCCAAAGTTTGAAACAATATATTGCTCGAGCACTGGAGTGCTCGAATGTCCTCGTCAGAATGAATTCGACGGCCTATTTTGGTGTCATCGGCAAACTTGCCGATGTCGCTCTTTATGCCCTCATCTGTCGTTTATGTAGATTGTGAACAGCAGGGGGCCCAACACTGACCCCTGTGGAACACAGCTCGTGACGCTTCCCCACTCTGATTTCTCCCTATTTATGCAAACTCTCTGCTGCCTATTTGTCAACCATGCCTCTATCCAGGAAAAAATTTCTCCTCCTATTCCATGTGCTTTAATTTTCCTCAATAGTCTCTGATGTGGGACCCTGTCAAAGCCTTACTGAAGTCCATATACACAATATCATATTCATTACCATGATCTACCTCCTCAAATACCTTAGTGAAAAAAGTTAATAAATTCGTAAGGCAGGGACGCCCCTTTGTAAAACCATGCCGAGATTCGTTGATTAATTTATCCTTTTCAAGGTGGCTACGAACTGCCTCGGCAATTATTGATTCCATAAATTTTCCCACTATGGAGGTTAGGCTTATTGGTCTATAGTTCGAAGCTAAGGACCTGTCACCTGTTTTGAAAATAGGTATCACATTTGCCATTTTCCACTTATCTGGTCCCATGTATCAGAAACCTTCCCTATGAGGATAGACTAAGGGCCCTGAATCTGCACTCTCTAGAAAGACGTAGAATTAGGGGGGATATGATTGAGGTGTATAAATGGAAGACAGGAATAAATAAAGGGGATGTATATAGTGTGCTGAAAATATCTAGCCTAGACAGGACTCGCAGCAATGGTTTTAAGTTGGAAAAACTCAGATTCAGGAAGGATATAGGAAAGTACTGGTTTGGTAATAGAGTTGTGGATGAGTGGAACAAACTCCCAAGTACAGTTATAGAGGCCAGAACGTTGTGTAGCTTTAAAAATAGGTTGGATAAATACACGAGTGGATGTGGGTGGGTGTGAGTTGGACCTGATAGCTTGTGCTACCAGGTCGGTTGCCGTGTTCCTCCCATACGTCAATGTGACCTGACCTGACTAGGTTGGGTGCATTGGCTTAAGCCGGTAGGAGACTTGGACCTGCCTCGCATGGGCCAGTAGGTCTGCTGCAGTGTTCCTTCGTTCTTATGTTCTTATGTCCATTCTCCATGACGTCTCTTACTCTGTACATAAACCTCTTTATTGGATAAAAACCTTTCTTACATTAAAATAGAAATTCTATCTTTAAAAAGAAGTACAACCATACGTTGATTTTTTGACAGACCTGACGTGAATGGTGGGATCCAAGAGCTTGAGCCTCCCTATCTTCCCTGCTGGAATCCCTTTGAATAGAAAGGTCCAGGAGATGGAGAGGTCTAAGAAATGTTCCAAGACTTGGAACACCAGAACAATTCCCCCCTCCACCACTAACAGCACCTTCCTCAGGTCCTTGTCAGGAATCCACACGCGGGGCAACCCGACTGGTCACGCAGAAATACCAGGAAAGGAAATAGTTTCTACAGATGGGCCTCCCGGCTATTGTCCGCAACACCCGGCCCAGACTGATCAGTCAGGATGTTGGTAATCGCCAGAGTATTGCAGGAAAAAACTGTCGGAAACCATTTGTGCATTTCCTGCAAATTATAAGTCATCTCGTCCCAGGTGGTGCTGGAGGTCGTATTAAAGTCCTATAAGGTGACCTGTATTTTGCTCTTCCTACTAAAGTCTATCTTATGAGTGACCCACCTGGGTATACAAGGAACAGTAACTAGCACTCCTAACATGGTAAAATGGACCATACCCACACCTGGGTACAAGGAGACTATGCCCCAGGGACAATGAGTCAACTTTTTCTTAAGATCCATAGACTAATACAGACAGCCGTCCCCTATCGCAATGCGGAACAGGCTAACCAGAAAAACAACTAATATCCCGAAATATAAAAAAAAAAAAATATCCCGAAGGAGTGTTATTTTTGGTAGTTATGAGGACCAAGCGAGAGGTGTATACTCCACCCAGGTGAGGTAATAAGACCCTGGCTTGAAGGTTACCACCATGCTAGGTGGTGGGAACTCCTCCCGTGACATCTGGGGGAATCCAGTGACACTCAGGTGTGGCCAAAACTATCTCCATTACTTGCACACTACCTGTAGATATTTATGTAGATTATCACCTCCACGTAAACCAGACCAGGCCTCTCTAGTCAAGCTGTCAGCGTTTTCAACAGTCCGACGCAGCCACCACAACCAGATCAAGCAGTAATTTCTTTCAGGAACCGTTCAAGTTTTGTAAAATTGTGATCGATTTCGAGTCTTCCCGGCGACAGCCTGATCAGTCAGGCTGTTGCTTTTTGTAGCAAGTTAGCCTACATAGCATGCAGCATACCCATGATATACAAATTACTCAGAATTAGAGTCGATACGAAATGGATGTTTGACGCTACCTAGGAGTTTGTTCCACTCATCCACTACTCTACTGCCAGCTTAGCAGTTCGTGTACTCTTGTCCAACACGAATTCGTAGATACGAGTCCCGCCTTTGTTAGATATCTTCAGCTCGTTATTTATTCTGCATTTATTCTAGTTTTCTATTTGAACACTTTAATCATATCTTCCCTAGTTCTACGTCTTTCCAGAGTGCAAGTTCAGCGTTCTCCGCCTATCTCCTTAAGAAAGCTTTCTAATACATGGGATCAACTGGGCTCCCAAGTCTCACGCACTATCGCTGATGACCGTAGCAGAGTACCAAACTTTCAAGCAATGGGAAACTACAGCAACTTCTGTAATGTTTTAACAATGCTAATAAAAGCAATTCATGAGAGGCGATGGGGGGGAGAGAGAGAATATGATATAACATCGAGGAGTGTGTTTCTCAGCTGTGAATGTCCTCGTGGAGTAACAAGGGCAAAGTATAAATAAAGAGTTATAAATAATCTACAAGACTATATATAAATATAAACTTAATACAGCCAGATTCTGCTTTGACATTTGACAGACTTGACCTGCGGTTGTCGGCATGCATCAACTGGTTAAAAAAAAAATGGATGCAGAATTTCTTGTTGATGTAAAAGAAAACTAACTCCCCCCTCCACAACAGAAACCAACTATGAGCGCCTTTTGGAGTTGATAAATAAGACGTGCAACAGTTAGGTAACTATTCCGAAACGCCCACACAGTAGGCGGCCTCTCAAATACTTTCTAGTCAAGCTTCATCCAAAATTATTTTTTTAACTGAATAATTAGTAACTTTTGCAAACTAATCTTATGTCATGATTACTCGTTTTTAAATCATGAAGTAAACGAACGAAAAAAAAATGTCTTTTTCTAGTCGTTGTTCACTATGTTACAGACAGCCTAAAGGATCACTGTACGTCTATGCTATAAATGAAGACCGCGTGTACCCGTCCTTGTGCATGGCTCGTTCATCCTAACACCCGTCCTTATATAAGCATGAACCTTAGTGCAAACACAAACAAGTATGTGACACACAGTTATCAAAATATACTGAGAATACGCTTCACCCACCAGGGATTTCTTCAGTCCAGGACCGAGAACGAGACTATGTAGTGGCGGAGGTTAGGCGAGACGCTCTGTCAGGTGCAATTGACCACACGGGAGTTGAGAATAACAGGGCCAATGGGGACAAGTGGTAGCTCCTCGTAGTAAACAGTATCTGGGAATCAATGAATGCGCATGTTCACTCAAGTGGTGATGAAACAGAGGCAATGATTGGTGGACTAGTCTGCCTGGAGACGAGTTGACGATTTCTGTATTTAGGACCTGATATTAAGTATGCACAAGCTATATACACCAGGCGGCGTAGTATCTGTATACACAGCTCACGTAAATGCGCAGGGGACTGTTTACAACCAGGGGCTCCTTATAACCAAATGGGACTTGTCACAACCAGGGGGAGCGGCGGCTAGACTGCAACAAATGCTAAGCAGCGTCACTGCAATACTTTTGTTTACAGTGTTGCTGAACCTGGTAAAGAAGTACTTTATATACAAAACAATACATGACGCGAAAATGCACACCACAAACAAGCGATATACAGGTATAAACTACCTGCTACCCTTGTATTTGACTGAAGAAGCCTACTGTGTAGGAGAAACGCTTCAACAATAAAGATACCTAACTTGGGTATCTTTATTATTGAAACACTTTATTGAAGCTCAGACCATGGAGCTGGACTCTTAAGGCGGCTGAGGGACTGACCACCTCAAATACCCTTTCTCCATGGTTGAAAGATTGATTATGTGTATTTCATTACTATTGCTCCCTTTGTATTTGACTGAAGAAGCCTACTGTGTAGGCAAAACACTAATAAGAAATAAAGAAACATGTAAACAAAATACTTTTCCAAAGACGGACATTTATTTAGTGAATGCTGGGTGGAGCGACAACTCCCGGCTGTCAGGTGTACATGTTAACCTGCACTCGTCTAGTTGGTTTATGCAGATCGAGCCGCCGCTCTTAGCCTCGGCTCTTAACACTTACCGACCGGTTTTTATCGACTTCTGGCCTCAAAGAACCCCATCATGTATACTCTTGAAGCTGTGTATTCAGTGCCTCCACCACCTCTTCATCGAAGACTAAAGAATTACTTCCTAACTTCTTCACAGATTATTACACAATGTTTATAAACCACAGTGTTGACGAACAAGTAGTTCCGTTCCTGTGGTTTACCTGTTCAGAGAACCGATAAGTTTGATAAATTACAGACTTGCAACAAAGGAGTAGTGTGTGTTAGGTAAGACACATACGCAACAGTTAGGTATCTTTATTTCGAAACGTTTCGCCTACACAGTAGGCTTCTTCAGTCGAGTACAGAAAAGTTGATAGAAGCAGAAGATACTTGAAGACGATGTAATCAGTCCATCACCCTTAAAGTTTTGAGGTGGTCAGTCCCTCAGTCTGGAGAAGAGCATTGTTCCGTTGTCTGAAACAATATGAAGTTGAAGTGACAGAATGGGGCCTTTATATAGTGCCAGGAGGTGAGACGTAGGTTGCTATGGGAGGGCAGGTCCCTCTCAAACCCAGCCGTTCTCACTAGTAGAGGTTGTCGAAGTGGTCTGTACCAAGATACCCTTGTGTTGCAGTGTCTGACAGAATGAACATAGCAACCTACGTCTCACCTCCTGGCACTATATAAGACCCCATTCTGTCACTTCAACTTCATATTGTTTCAGACAACGGAACAATGCTCTTCTCCAGACTGAGGGACTGACCACCTCAAAACTTTAAGGGTGATGGACTGATTACATCGTCTTCAAGTATCTTCTGCTTCTATCAACTTTTCTGTACTCGACTGAAGAAGCCTACTGTGTAGGCGAAACGTTTCGAAATAAAGATACCTAACTGTTGCATATGTGTCTTACCTAACAATCTGTCGGTATTTTATACCATTTTAATGTTCAACAAAGGAGTAGTTTGAGGTAACCAGTCCCTCTAGGCTGAAGGACTACCTCAAACTCCTGATCTCAACCATTCAGGGAAGTTATCGTCCTCGTGGCCCGGTCCTAGACCAATCCTCCTAGTACGTCAGCCATGAGAACAACAAATATAATTCCGAGGTTGTAAGGCGGGGCCAGAAGCACAGACTCGATTCAACCCCCATCCCCCACCCAGAAACAAGGAATATAAACCAACAGCTACAAAAACGTACAAAAGAGTAAGGAGAAGCTACAAAGTACAGCAACAAAGGGCCGACGCCCGAGGGGGAACTTATTTAACAAGTTGTGACATCCGGCAGTTGTAATGTAACACTGACACCCCATGACGTGACAGTCACGCCTACACCACGCCATCATCCATCCATCCATCCATCCATCCACGCCCATACCGAGAAGTCATCCACTCTTCCCACGCCCAACATTCATGCACTCAACCCACGCCAACATCCACCAACGTCCGTCCGTCCGCCCACACACACTGACTAGCTTTACACAACACACCGTCCATTACATGCCGTGCTCTCCACCCAGTTCACACTGAATTTCATAAATGTGATAAAGAGGGAGGGTGAGATAAGCCAGATTATTGTATTTTATGTTGGTGGCCGTGGGGACCCTGCCAGGCCCAGGGCCCCTCCCAGCACCTGACTGTTAGTAGATACCTGTGACCCATTTCCAGAGTGTATCCTCGTATCCTGGTCTGTGGCCAGGTTCTCCTCTCAATGGTCTGATGCAGGGCCTTCTGGCCCTGGCTAGCATGGACCAGTAGGCCTGCTGCACTGTTCATTCTTATTTTGTCTGTTCAACCAGGCTGTGGCTGTTGGCGGCGCTCTGACTTGCATAGCCATCACAACAACCAGTTTCCCTTCCCCGACTACTTTATATGCACTAGAGAACACAAATAAGCCTGTTTCTCAATGACGTTGAGAACATGTCCATCCTGGACGAAAGTCGTTGTCACTAGACAACTGTTTATAAGGAATTGAAACATCGTCATTGGCTTCATCGTTTGAACTGTGAAATGTTGCAGCTATGATACTGTGATTTAGTCAAGCAGAAGGATAGAGAATAACACTGAATGCTGATCAACTATAGTTACCTCAGAACAAGAGAATCTGAGGTGCTCAGGAGCTCTAACACTAGAAACATCACAGGGCAAGGGTAGCCTTTAGACAGACAGACAGACAGACAGACAGACAGACAGACAGACAGACAGACAGACTGACTGAGCATGACTCACGAAATCGTAATGACACTATTGCAAATAAACCCTACCACGTTAGCCCAGTGGCTAACGCGACGGTCTGGAGTTTTGAGACTGATCGCGGGTTCAAACCCCACCCGTGGTATGGTTTGACTGAGCATTTCGCCCACCGACTTGCCCCACTCCGTTACCCACCATCAGCTGCGCTGCTTCCCCATACCTGCTTTTCCAAGCATCGTCCGTAAGATTTGATCAATTTGAGTGTCGAAGTTCAATATCAGCTGCCTAGAAAAGTTTTCCACGCTGCTTATGTTGCGTTTACAAGTGTAGTGTGGTATAAACCTTGGTAATAAATACCGACAAGTTGGTTTAGAAAGACACGTAAGCAAACACTGACATATTTATTAGAAAAAGTTTCGGTCCTGGGACCTTGATCAAGGTCCCAGGACCGAAACGTTTTCTAATAAATGTCATAGTGTTTGCTTACGTGTCTTTCTAAACCAACTAGTGTAGTGTTTACAGAAATGTACATGGTGATAAATTCCCTCGCAGGATGCGCGACACTCGGGACAAAATCTTTAATCATAGACGAATGAAGCAAGAACATGGCTCTTGGCCCCCCCCCCCCCCAGTTCCGCCGTCAGCCCCCTCCACCACCACACCACTGTCGTCACCACCACCATACCACCGTCACTACCTCTACACAACTGCCGCCACCGTCACCACCGTTGCTCTGGATATTCACAGGCCACGGTATTCCTACTGGCTTTACGGCAGCTATTACGGCAGACATTTGGCAGCACCTCCGTCAGAGATTGTCAGGAAGTCGTTAGTGCTATTGGATAGTTTGCGTTTTCGTTTAATCAAACTAAGAGAATGATATACACGTTCTTTGTATTCAGAAATGTTTTATTTATAAATGTCCGTTACACACGTTTCGCCTACACAGTAGGCTTCTTCAGTCGAATACAGAAAGTATGCAGGAACAGTAGAGATGTGAGGACGATGTAATCAGTCCATCACCCTTGAAGTAGTAGAATTTGAGGTTGTCAGTCCCTCAGCCTGGAGAAGTTCAGTTCCATAGTCAGGAACTATCTGAAGATAAAGTGACGGTGCGGAGACTTAAATACTGTCGGAAGGAGAGGTGCAGAGTAGCAGTAGTGAGAATGCAATCATCATCTCTACTGTTCCTGCCTACTTTCTGTATTCGACTGAAGCCTACTGTGTAGGCGAAACGTTTCGGAATAAAGTTGCTGAGAGAAATGCACCTGACAGTTGAATCCCTATTTTAGGGATCAAATTATTGTCCGGTGAATAGGCTTGCAGCCTACTGCACTGTGTAGGCTTTAAACCCCGTTAAACAAGTTTATGACAAAACTATGAAAGCTGACATTACCATCCAGACTCCAACTGCAACTTTGACAACTTGTTAAGGAACTTTGAGGAGCAATGCAATAAATGGTTTACAAAACCGACAAGTTTAAGAATAAGATATTTGTGTAATATTTGGGAATCCTTATTGGAGAAACGTTTCGCTAGCCAGTGGTTTCTTCAGTCCAATACACCTGCTTCACGTCACCTCACTACAGTATATAAGCCACGTCTTCGGCCCTATGCTGTACATTCTACAAGATTGATGGACTGAACACATCGACTCCAGGTTGAGGGATTGAGGGACTGATTACCTCATTCTCCTCCTCTCCTTACGCCTTCCTCTTTGTATTGGACTGATGAAGCCACTGTGTGGCGAAACGTTTCCTGAATAAAGATTCCCATATGCTGCATAAGTGTCTCAATCTTCAACTTGTCGGTTTTTCAAACCATTCATCACAAGTATCAAAATGGTGTAAATCCAGACAAGCTGATAAGCAAGACATGAGCAACAGTTGGGTATCTATTCCGAAAGTTTTCTCCTACACAGTAGGCTTCTTAAGTAGAATACAGACAGTTTTGGAGTGGTCAGTCCCTCAGACTAGTCATTAAGATAGACGATTTGAGTCTGCCTGAACTGCTGTCAGTAACACTATCCATCAAAAGTTAGGAAGTTACACTATTTCCAAATTGCTAGTCAACCACTGCGACATGATGATGACTGGTCCTCCTCAAACCTAACCCGTCTCACCGGAACTACTACTACCACCACCACCACGACTGATGCTGCCGCTACTGGATCAGTGAAGGACTTGCCCAGTATGGGCCAAAAGGCCTACTGCAGTGTTCATTCTTTGTTATTTACGCGATATTCCACCTGACTTACTATATATACTAGTTTCTTATTATCTCTGTTTTAGGGCTGAAGATGCCACTCGTGGTGAAACGGTTCCTTTAATAAATGTCCTGAACTGTGCCCGTCTTTTCCCACGTGTATATATATATCTGTTCTCTGAACCATTCATTTACAGTACCTGAGGTACTGAAGCAAATTCTCGGGTAGCTAAGGGAAAAGGTTAGACTAATAGATGGGTGGTTTTGATAAGGAGTTGCCTTATATGGGCCAGTAGACCTGCTGCAGTGTTCGTGTTCCTCCTTTATGTTCTTATATACTGGTGCGTGCACTCGTGTGGATGCGTGTGCTATGCGAGTATAGAGTAAGGGCAATATAGTGTGAGAACCCAGCGCTAGAGCATCAAGTGTCTACATCCACCGCCTCGACTTTGTTTACTGTGTTAAAAGATGGAAGCAAATATTGGCCACCTGTTGCTAGTGATAAGCTCAGATATAGTGAGGGGGAGTGCCCTGGTTCCAACAGCCCTCCCTCCCTACTTCTTAACACTCGGTATCTCTCCCAACACTCTCACAGTAATACTACCGCCCTCGCTAACCTCCTGTGTGTTGTAGTTCGTGCATATAAAATATATATATACAAGTATAAACCTTGGTAACAGATACCGGCAAATTGGCTTAGAAAGACACGTGAACAGTCCTCTAAGCAGTTCATAGTGCTCGTATGTGGTGATGTTACCACGAATACTTGCCAGGTACTTGCGAAGAGAAACAAACGTTTCCACTATAAACACATCATCTATCGACGACCTCGCTATGAAACGTAGCCCCACACTAACTTCCACAGCGGGCGTCTACACCATGCCCCGTGGATACTTTCCCCAAGAAATATGTAGGGGAAACAGGCAGAGATCCTTCGGTCTGCCTGAACGAACATCGAAATGCCAGCAACAGAGAAGACTTAAGGCACGCCTGTGTCCTCCACAGGGACTTCAAAGGGACAAAATCTTAAGACGTCGACGATGTCTGGAAACCTCGCTAATGGCCGTCACATGATCCCGTTGTCTACCCGTTCTCATCTCAATATGGCATTCTTCAGGTCACCATGTGTCACAGCTCACTCTCCGCCCATATATACTGCCTTAAGTCCCAAACTCCATGACTGCTTCAGTTTCTTGTAGACTACGGTGCTCTTCACCAACTAGGCCGAGGAACTGATTACTTCATCTTTTGTATATAGTTTTACATTCTTCAGATTATGTTCTTGTATTGATAAAGCCACTGGTTGGCGAAACGTCTACAAATAAAAATACCCAGATGTTGCACATGTCTTATTTCTTCACATCACTTGAATGCTCACCGTGGGAATGGTCAAGGAGACTGCGAAATCCAGCGACCAGACAGTTACACTGTAGAGCGAGGCAAGTTGAGATGAGCATGTCAGTGCAGCTGCGACCACAGACCCCTGCTATAACCATACCTGCAGCTTATGTGCTGCACCACTGACTGGTCATCTTATGATTAAGACCCATGCCAGGCTGTGTACTGGCGAACATTAAAACAACTCTATATGATACTTCTGTCAAACGTTGGGTGTTCAACACACCTCCAGAGTCGTTCTGGTATATGGGCTATGGCCTGAGTGCCAGAAATGGCTCACCTAGAGTTTAAAGTCACCGCACCCTTGTCATAGGGCTGCCCCCGCCACAGGGCTTTAAGCTGTATTCCACCTGACCTGCAGAAGACTCGCCGTGCCCTTGCCATAGGGCTGTAAATATTACATCACTTGTACCAACTCTGACACTCCTTCGGGAGCCACTGTCGGGTCGCCACATGGAGAAGACCCGGGCCAGGACCCGTCCTGGCAAACCTACACGAACCTCTGTATATTAAAAGTGATCAAGGTCCCAGAACCAAAAAGTTTTCTCTCTCGCATGTACACGCGCACACCCACACACTACGTACGTGTGAATGTTTAAACTATAATAGCGCAATGTTCTGTGTTAGTATAAAACTCAAATTACAACGCACCTGGTCTGTTGATCAAGATAATAGTCAAGATATCAAGTCTGCTGATCAAGATAACGTCCAATATAACACAGATAAGCTTATACACTGCCCAACTTTCTATTTTCCTCAACTCTCTGAAGTTCCAAATGACCATTCAAAATTCCATGAATTTCCCGGCCAGATAATGCAACTCTGAAATTGTATACCAGCTGTCCCGGTTGCCATGACCAGACGCTTTGTTCCAAAACTATGACGTGGATGAGCAACCTCACAAAAAACCATGACATGGATGAGCAACCTCGCAAAAAACCATGACATGGATGAGCAACGTAAAAAAAAAAAAAGTGGCCAAGAAACTTACCAGTGTCCCTGGAGGGTGCTGGTGGAGAGTAGGCCACTTCACTCTGGGGAAAAAAAAAAAAAATTGTCAACACAAGAACCAATGCCAAGATTCTTTTAACATTTCCAACATCACTTACACAACACAGAGAAGAGCGGCGCAACAGATCACTTACACAACACTGGGGGGCCAACAAGTAATTTACACAATACTGAGGGCCAACAGGTCATTTACACAACACGGGGGGGGGGGGAACACAGGTCATTTAGTGAGCGAAATTTTGTATAAAATACCGATCAATGTGAAACAAGACATGGACAATCTTAGGGTACTTTACCAAGTTCAAGTTTCGCCACGAAGCCGTTAGAGACGAAACGTTTCTTCATTGTACATAAATGGTATACAATACCGATAAGATGAAGAATTAGACCCAAGTGCAACATCTGGGCATCTTTATTTGTAGACGTTTCGCCAACCAGTGACTATCAATACAAGAACAATGTGAGGAATTGTATACAAAAGATGAGGTAATCAGTCCCTCAGCCTTAACGTTGGAGTTGGTGCAGAGCACCGACTGAAGAAACTAAAGCACAGTCATGAAGCTTGGCGCTTATATACCGGCGACAGGTGAAGGACGCACAGCAGAAACGTCTACAAATGAAGATAGCAAGATGTTGCACATGTGTAATTCTTCACGTTTCTTCGTTATCCAAACACTGCACGTAATATTTCACAAAGAGCACATCATATTATCGAGAACACGTACATACTGAACACTACGTACAGTGTACGTGAACCTTGCATAGGAAAAAATATCACGCGAGAATTAGGAAAACCATATTTTGTTCATAATTATACAAAAACGTAGTCAGGTCAGTCATGAATGGTGGTTAACTTGGACATAGACGTTGGTTAACCCAGTAGTAACACTGCGACGACTGGCGGTAGTAATACAATATAGAAGGGGGTCAGGATGTTCACAAGACTTTCGCCCATCGGGGGGGGGGGG
>NC_091296.1:63153057-63168057 GCF_038502225.1 Cherax quadricarinatus
AGTTAGAGGAAAATTTGGCGAAAGTTTAACATCTGCTTACGCGAGGAATAATTGGTATGCAAATGATTTACTCCATCTCTCTCTGTTATCTTTTATTACTGAACCATATAGACTGGACAGCCAGGCTGGAGACACTGCTAAAAGCACTTGTGTCCTTTTACTTTACAAAAGCTATCTCTCACGCAACAATGGACACTAACTTTACCCCCGCTAATTCGTTTTTGTTGTTCTACAGCAGTTTTTGAACTCTTACATTGGTCGCTATGGTAACCAAACGGGTTCATGATAAAGTTATCCCAGAGACCGTTGACATATTCACATCCCGCAGTCTTTTGATTTTGGTCGTGTATTATACAAGTAAAAGTGTGAATTTCTGTAGTAGTATTTTATTATAAAATTTCGTAGGTTTGGTGAAGCTAAAATAAATATTTAACAAAACTCAATGAAAAAGGATACCCTACTTTTTCCTGTCCACACCTCTTTCCCCTACGTTTTAAAACAGAGTATCCCTCCCACTCACCATGCAAGTTTACTCCACTTGGCTTTTACGTCCTAACTTGCAGATTCTACTTAAACCGTTGTCTTAAAACAATCCTTGCTTAACACCACAAGTATTAACTGAAGAGAAAAATAAACTGGTTGAGTACCGTGCCTTGTGGAAGAGCTTTTAACTGGCAGCCTCTTAGCTGACATTGTTGACCACGCTAGGTAGGCCCAACTCTCACCACCTACACATCACTTGTATTACTAATTAGTTCTGCCAGGACTAATTAGGAAGTTCATCCCTTACCCCTTGTATGACAGCATGAGGAGTGATGCTGGCAGCAGCATCTCTCCTCACAGGAGAGGGGCAGCGATGGTTGGCAGCATCAATGAGAGGGGGGGGGGGGCAGTGGATCTGCTACCGGACGGAGAGTAATGAAGGTTAACCAATGCCCAGTCTGACTCACCCCCTGCCCTACTACACGCTCACCCGTCTATACAGGCGCAGCCCAGCAACTGCACTTCAACATTTCACGGTACAGAGTGCCTGGATTACAGTGAAGGAGCCTTGATTCGTCGAACTGAAGCTACACTCTGAATCAAAGCTGATTACCTCCCACTTCCCAGGTGCTCTACCACACTTACAGTTTAAGCGCTTACTTGTAAAGCTTTCAAGTGAATTACTTGATAACACTCTACAAACAGCGAAACATCGACAAAAACTTGTCCTGTACCTTTGTCTTCACCAGTGCCAGCATGTGCTGACCACAAACCTACAGCCTACGACTATCAGCATTTGCCGCTGACGAGAGTGACAAGTCAGTCAACGGCAAATTATCGATGAGAGTTGTGACATTACTGAAACTTCTGCCGCGTAGGGCACTCAGCGCTCACAGCCTTAAAAAAAAAAATACATACAATACATAATAAAAGCAAGGATAAAATGCCTGCGTATGTGTATTATCATAGGACATATGGTAATTACAGTGCCTAGAATCTTAACTGTGTTGTGATATTGGAACCTTTGTATATCCACTACTATTCACCCTACTTACTACCACTTCCCCTACCAGCATTACCGCTACTACTTCTCCACTTCTTTCTCCTCTTTGTCCCGTCCCTGTTCCCCTCTATTCTGGTTCCTCACCCTGTGTTAGAGCGACTTTTAAATAGTCCAAGTCGGACCGAAACGTCGTCAAACTTCTCTCTCCTACATGTGGGTTGTGTATTATGGTATTTGTTGGTCGCTACTGCTGTTCCATGTTGGCTCGTGTGTCCAGGTGATGGTGTCACTTTCACAACACTATCTTGGTTAGGTTATGTTCATCTCGCAGTGCACAATGTATACAGTCACATTTAATAATTATAAACATTTTGCAAAGACACTAAAGTGATTACTTGAACACTAAGTAAAATCACTTATCATTATTCATTTATTTTACCTCTACATATTAAACTAATTTTAAACAATTTGTTGGTATCTGGCTATTAAACCTTCCTGGACATTTTTTTTCCTCTCTGATACAGAGATTAAAGTCACATTTTATGATGTGATGAAACCTTAAAAAATAAGCTGAATACTAACTTGCAGGCCACTGACCTGGATAGTAGAAAAAGCCACTGTGACCTGAATAGCAGAAAAAGCCACTGACCTGGATAGAAAAAAGCCACTGACCTGGATAGTAGGATCCCTTACAATGACAAAATCGTTAATTTTAAAGTCTTATAAGACCTATCGTAAACCCTCCCCATCTATAAAGCAGAACGTTCGTCCGATTTTCACTCCCTATTATAATGCATGTGATGCGTTGAATCCACGTGGGGGAGGGGGGGGGGGGTCATTAAGTAAGGAAATATAAACACAAATGCAGTATAATGTGATCCTTTATTGACAACGTTTCACCCACACAGTGGGCTTTTTCAAGTCACACACGGATCTTAACGTTGTCAATAAAGGATCACATTATACTGCATTTGTGTTTATATTTCCATTGTGTCGGTATTTTATACCATTTATTTCCATTAAGTAAGGAATAACGGAGGTTCGATCCTACGTCCCGTTATTCTCTGGTATCTAAGGGACACTACTCAGGAGTCTAAGAATGGTTGTTAAACACAGTGATAAGACGTACAGAGGACAAGAGGGCACAATACCGTGACTGGAACAATACATAAATAACACGCACATAGTGGAGCTTATGATGTTTCTGTCCGAATTGGACCATTTACAGTCACACTAACTTAGTGTGACTTTGTAAATGGTTCAAGTCGGACTGAAACGTCGTCGTAAATAAAGGGGATGTAAATAGTGTGCTGAAAATATCTAGCCTAGACAGGACTCGCAGCAATGGTTTTAAGTTGGAAAAATTCAGATTCAGGAAGGATATAGGAAAGTACTGGTTTGGTAATAGAATTGTGGATGAGTGGAACAAACTCCCAAGTACAGTTATAGAGGCCAGAACGTTGTGTAGCTTTAAAAATAGGTTGGATAAATACACGAGTGGATGTGGGTGGGTGTGAGTTAGACCTGATAGCTTGTGCTACCAGGTCGGTTGCCGTGTTCCTCCCTTAAGTCAATGTGACCTGACCTGACTAGGTTGGGTGCATTGGCTTAAGCCGGTAGGAGACTTGGACCTGCCTCGCATGGGCCAGTAGGCCTGCTGCAGTGTTCCTTCGTTATGTTCTTATGTAAGCTCCTCTCGTCTATGTGCAGGTTATTCATGTATAAGATGTGTTGGGGGGGGGTGTCGCTAACACCCCAGACACCCTCTCTCAGCCTCACCACACCCGGACACTCCTCTCCAGCCTCACCACACCCGGACATTCCCTCTCGGTACAACAATGGTTGCTTAAACACAGATTGGGGTCATCATCTGACAAAAGATCCAGGAAGGTCTTCTAGGAAAGGGAGATGATTATATAGAAGAAAGGGAGATAGTGAGGGAGATTATATAGACGAGAAGACGAATAGTGATGGAGATGATTATAGACGAGAGGGAGACAAGTGATGAGGATAGTAATTAAAAGTAGGGGCGCCTGGTCATGGACCGGGCCGCGGGGGGCGTTGATCCCCGGAATAACCTCCAGGTATCCAGGGGGAGATAACAGGCAATACCCGGAGTATACCCGGAGGGGGTTTCGGGGTCAACGCCCCCGCGGCCCGGTCCGAGACCAGGCCCGTGGTGGATCAGGGTCTGATCAAGCAAGCTGTTACTGCTGGCCGCACGTAAAGCGACACTTAAAAATCGGGACATCAGTGGTGTATTATTTTATCACTGAAAAAAAAGGTAATCAGTCCCTTAGTCTTTTACAACTATACACAGAAGATCGTGGAAGATGAGGCTTGTGTTTGCTGGGGTCGAGTCATAGCTCCCGGCTCCGCCTCATGGGAAGCGCTACACCCGTAAAGGTCTTAGCGCCTGGGGAAGGGGAGAATAATAAGGTTTCATTCAAGGGAAGCTCCAGTTCCTTGGATCAGGAGCCATTTACCTGCTTCATGGCACCCAACCTCCCCCTCTTCCTTCCCCAGTCCTCCTTGAAAGGTTACGTGGAATGAGGCAAAACAGGAGGTTGGAGATTAGGCATGACATGGAACAAGAATGAGTGGAAAGCAGAATAAAAATTAAGAGGTTTAGAAATCAATAATGTGTATCAAATGTAAAGATGTTGGACCATAAGCTGTGACGCGAATCTTCGCCAGCACAAACTGGCGAGTACAAGCACCTGCCCTCGCAAACACAAACACACAAGGTGGACAGTATACAAGATGTTCCAGTGATGGAACACAGAAACTAGTAGTCACAATTAGAAATTGAAGACTCGGATGAGTTAGAGATGTTAGGAAGAATTTCTTCAGTCAGAGTTGTCAGGAAGTGGAATAGTCTGGCAAGTGACGTAGTGGAGGCAGAAACCATACATAGTTTCAAGACGAGGTATGATAAAGCTCGTGGAGCAGGGAGAGAGGACCTAGTGGCGATCAGTGAAGAGGCGGGGCCAGGAGCTATGAATCGACCCCCGCAACCACATACAGGCGAGTACACACACACACACACACACACACACACACACACACACACACACACACACACACACACACACACACACACACACAATTAAACAAGATGCAGGTAAACAAGAGGTTGCAACGCTGCGAAAACCAGGGTGGTGGACACTACTCGAACAATGGAATCTAAATGTAATTTCATTAGCAACTTGGCCAGCTTCCCACACCATCAGTATGGTGATCGTGGCCGCTGATACAAGTGTTGTAGCCTGGTGCACACTCCCGTGTTGCGCCACAACACAAAGATCTGTGGAAGCAATCAAACGTTAACCTAGTGTTCACTTCTCCGCGCATATGCTATACTTTCCTCAAGATTGGACTGAACACATCGATTCCAGGCTGAGGGACTGATTACTTCAAACTCTTCTTCCGCCATTCACCTCTGTACTGGACTAAGGAAGCCTCTTGTCGGCGAGGGGTAGAAGATAAACAGATTTGATCATGAGGAAAGGGAGGAACAGCTTCCGTGAATGAAGTGTCTTTTCAAAAGCACTAAAGCAGCCCTAGTGAAGGGGGAGCGGGAAGAGTGGGCGGTGGAGAGAAAAAAAATGGCTTTGTTTATATAACAGTCACTTCAGTCATGAGATCAACATGCAAGGTCAAGCATGCATATACCTCATGGTTCCTCTTCGTGCACCTTGCATACCTGCACATTTACATACCGCAGTGACTAGGCGTGTTCCAAAACTTCGGTATGGGGGTGGGGTAACTTAATTTTGATGGCATCGGTCTAAAATAGCGTATCGGTATCGGCAAAAAAATGTTCAAGTATCGTCTCGTCTAACCCGCAGTCTGGCGATGCTCTATTTACCAGCCTGACATAGCTCACACGAGCCAGAGGAAACCATAGTAGGTGCTGATGCAGTGGTGCGACAGAGCTCTTGGCCAGGAACCAGTAATGCCAATCAAGGAAACTTAGAGAAAGCAGAGTCAGGAATCAAGAATTGACCCCCCCAACCTCTCGCCCTCCCTCCCTCCTATCCTCTCGCGAACACTTCACGTGCATGCAAGCACACAAACACCTACATGACCTTCCCTGCCATGTTTGTCACCTGCTGCTGAGTCAGGAAGACGTCAACCACACGTCAGCCTGAAGTTTACATAACATTTGAAGGAAATGTGCTATTATCAGCACGATCTTACCGACATATCTCATCCACCACGTTGCAACCACGTCTCTATCCTGGCTTCTAAATACATCTTCACAGATAAATAACAAAAAGACAATACCGTGACTGGAACAATACACAAATAACCCGTATATACGAGAGAGGAGCTTACAACGTTTCGGTCCGACTTGGACCATTTGTAAATGGTCCAAGTCGGACCGAAACGTCGTCGTAAGCTCCTCTCTCCTACGTGCGGGTTTTTTGTATACATCTTCACAAATACTAAGATGCCCTACTCTATACTAGGCAACACCACAAGCACATGCAATTACACAAAATAAATGCCATCAGCAGGAACATAACCTTACATTTGTCTACATTACATTTTCCGCCACTTCTCCGACCACATCAGCCTATCCAGGTCGTGCCGTAATTCTCTTCCGTCATCAGAATTTGAAGACCTATTTTAAGTGCCATCGTCAACTTCCTTCTACCACTATTTTTCCCCTCTCATCTAAGTCGTTCATGTATATCGTGAACAAGTGGTCCTACACCGATCCCTGTGGTACACCGTTGGTAACGGGTTACCCATGCTGATGTCTCTCTATTTAGGCAAACTGTTGTTTATCGATCCAGGAGAGAATTTATCCTATTCCGTGTGCTATTTCAACACTCCTGTGTGGTACTCTGAAGACCTTACTGAAATCCATATACATTATATCGTATTCTGTATCTTCCGCTTCAAATACCTTTGTAAAACACAATTCGTAAGGTATGAATATACTTATATTTTTCAAGGCGACTTTGAATTTCATCTGCAGTTATTGGTCTATAGTTTGAAGCTAAACCATCTATCACCGTAGTGGTACAAATACAAAAGAAGGAACCACCAACACAACTATAGTCCTACAGCTACAAAGAAAGATTGGACACCACCACCACAGCCCTGCTCTACAACCACATCTCTGCTCTACAAGCACAGCACAACACAGCTCTGCTCCAGTAACTAAACCCTGATGTTTTTAACCAAGTCCACTCAACCCGTCCGACTACTATTATACAGTCCTCTTGCATAAGAGCAAGGTAGCTCATACAATAGCTTCAGGCTATACAGCCAGATATTCCTTGTTTACAGCTGGTCAAGGTCCCGGTGGTGAAGTCCTTTACTAGACCAGTTCACAAACGGTTCTTGGCCCAACACCAATATATTTTGTCATAAAAATAAGCCTCACCTTAATATATCCGGATTTTCATAGTTATTAAATACGAAACTGCTAATACTTTGGCGTTAATACCTGTGTGTAATAAGCCTCATTTCCTGTAAACATATGTAGCCGATATTTTATTACTACCTGCATAACTAATTTCATTGATAAAAATATGCTGAGATTGAACCCATGGCAAGCACGTCCTAAAACGCCAGGACTTGAGCTAGAGATCGCCACAGCTACGCTGGTGGGAGGATCATCTGTAAACACTTGCATCTATGGTCACAGTGGTGGCCCAAGCTAACCTCCCTGTGGTGTATAGCAATATACCCAGTTGCATGAATCGTACTGTAGCCAGCTGGTCCACTGGCTTACGCACTGGTCTGGAGTTTTAAAGACACTTGCTTTGCGTTCAATCCTCACCCGTTCCCTGGTTTGTTTGCAATCGTGTTAAGATTTCGTGATGTCAGAATTTCTAGTATCCAAGTACGCGTGCATGCGTACGTGCGCCACTGTCTTTGAGTTTCCGTATAGTGGATGAAGTGAAGACTGATACTGTGGTGTTGGCGTGGTTTAGTAACTGTGGTACTAAGGCACATTACCTGTGGGGGAAAAGAATTCTCTCGAATGTTCTCAGTCCTGGATGTGTTGAACATGTATGGTTTACCTTCGGCAAGCTTCTATAAATGTTGTGAATGTTAAGTACCTCTTCTAGGAATTCTGGTCTTTTCTATTTAGGAACAAAGAAATCCTAACATGATGCCTCTATTTTGTAGCCTGTGACCAACAGTTTGTCATCACTTTTATTTTTAGTTGGCTTATGGTAGAATTATAAATATAATAAATCTGCAACTTTGTGCACGAGGACATCAAGAAATGAGAGTTTGATCAGGACATCACTGACGTAGTAGTAACTGTTGCGATGTTTGGACATCATCGACGTACCGCATTAATGGCAAGTTGTTTCGAATGACGTAAAAACGCTCCGTCTTAACATAGCTACTCCGCGAACATATTGGTCAAGATAACACTAAGGGATGAAGATGCAGGGAAAGCACCCTACCAGGCCATGGTTGCGCCCCCGTTGGCATAAAGTAAGCAGGCAACCAGGCAGCCAGCAGCACACAGCTCTAGGGTACTTGAGAACTACAAGGAGTCACGCTAATGAACCATCAAGTAGAGTGTCCTTGCTGTACGTCGCGGGCCAGGCAGGCTGCTGCTCCTTGGTAAACTGGTCCCCATCACGCCAACATCCACAACAAACTTGAAAACGAACCTTTTCAATTCACCTATGACGCTTTTTGTGTATGAAAAAGTAACATTGCAGCAAGGTTATTGTTCCACGCGAAGCAGGCTCTACCGAAATGTACTCTTCTCATTTTTCAAAACGTACACAAAGTGCCCGCAAGACATCCATCGTTCCCAACCAAGGCAAGGTGACCCCAACGGAAGAAACATTTAGTCATTCATTCCCTAGGTGTCTTTCCATCACATAATGGAAATTACAACTCAAATGAGTCGCAGATCCACAATATCTCCCCAGATCTGTGTGTGCGTATGTTCTTATACCCAGAGATCTACGATACCCCACCCATTCTTCAGGGTGCAGGCACTGTGCTTCCCACCGGCCAACTCGTGTCAAGAGTGGCCCTATGTACACTACATATCTGAGGACACTAGGTTAGACAAGGTTTGTCAAGAAAAAGGACAAGCGTTTCCTGACGCGGGTCAGTCATATGACCCACCACTGGAGCCTTTGATTATCTGACCTACGCCTTCCGCTGGCTTGCTGGTCCCTTTAAAAAATAATGGTTATTATTATAACCATTCTTCAGTGACATTGTTCGGGGGAATACTACAAGTAGTCCATTAAACGGTAATTACAATGATGCATTAACATACTGAGGCCTGTGACAACGCTGCAAACAAAAAACACACGAACACGTACAAACATGCATGCATGCAGACATACACGGTTTAGTTTCAAGCTGGCTCTCTAACTCGAGAATAAATTATAACATTGATCACAGAACAAGTGAAACTCGAACCCATGACAAGTGTCTTAATTGGATGACTGGCCCCTTTAAAACTCGAGTTTCAGGCCTCACTTGCCACGCGTTCCACCCCCACCCTCTCAGAGTTTGGTCACAATCATAATATTACGATATCACGAGTACAAGAACTGTCAAGTTATTAAGTAATTTCAATGGGAATATCATACGCATACAACATTTGAGATATTTTACCCAATGAATATCAATGTTCTTATATACAAACAAATATGTTGACAAGTCCTCAAGGAATTATGATAGTTGAGGCGCTCAAAACTTAAGAAAATGTCATACACCGAACATTGTCTTGTTAATGTCAGCTTAGAGCTGACGAACTAATTGGAAATCTAAAGTCCAATGACCTCCCAGACGTGGCCAGAATATCCTGTTTTGGAGTGGCTTGTGACAACCGAAGATATCTCGTCTTGGGTAGTTCTAACGAGGCCCTAGTAAATCTAGCAAGTGACCATAAATGTACAAGTTTCAATACTGCATGATAGTACAGCAGTAAGGGTATTGCAGGAAAGGTCCCAGATTCTAGCTTGGCTGGTTACATTAGATTTAAGACATTAGTAGCAGCAGTCGTGATGCTGTGGAAACACACTAACCACAATGTACTTTGGGAACAGTTGGCTAGTGTAGAATTGGATAAAACGAACAATGGTTATCTCAGTAAAGATCTAGCATATATTAAGAACATGAGAAAGGAAGAGCAGTGCAGCAGGTCTACTGGTATATGCCAGGAATGGATGGTTCAACTCGTCCATTCATTCACCTGTCCAACCTACATTTTAAGGCTACCCAAATAATTTCCACTTCAACTACACTGAAACCCATGCTTTCTTGCAGCCTTTCTAAACCTAAATTTTACCAACTTTAACCCAATGCTGAGAGCCCTGTCTTTATAAGGTACGTCAAGCTGATAGCGTATATCTAAATGTTGTACCAGTTGATCAAAGAACACTTTCCCACCAGTATCACATCACACAAAAATAAGAATAAAATATGAACAGGCAGAGTAGAGGAAGTCGTAGACTCGTCAACAGAGGCGCCCACCTTGATGAAGCAAGGTGCTTATACTAAGAACGCTGGAAAAAAATAAAAGACTAAAACTGCATTGGAATAGCAATTTCGAATAATTTCTTTCAAAATACATGTATAAAACAAATAAGCAAACGACGCTACACTGATCCAGCAGATGACTATATATACTGATCCAACAGTAGACTATACTGATCCAGCGGTACAGTCTGCGCTAACTCCCAGTGTTGGGGCAGCAGGTGAAGCAGCATCAGGTGGAGGAACCAGGTGTAGACAATGTACTTAACGGCTGCAGCACACCAGAGACCGGTCCTCCACCACGCCTGAGGGACCCTACCAAGGTCATGCGAGACCAGAGATTATGAGAGCTAGCTCGCTCTCTCTCTCTCTCTCTCTCTCTCTCTCTCTCTCTCTCTCTCTCTCTCTCTCTCTCTCTCTCTCTCTCTCCTCCTCTCTCCCTCCTCCTCTCTCCTCTCTCTCTCTCTCCTCCTCCTCTCTCCTCTCTCTCTCTCCTCCTCCTCCTCTCTCCTCCTCTCCTCCTCTCCTCCTCTCCCCTCCTCCTCTCCTCTCCTCTCTCTCTCTCCTCCTCCTCCTCCTCCTCTCTCCTCTTCCTCTCTCCTCTCTTCTCTTCTCCTCCTCTCCTCCTCTCTCTCTCCTCCTCCTCCTCTCTCCTCCTCTCTCTCTCTCTCCCTCTCTCCTCTCTCTCCTCTCTCTCCTCTCTCCTCTCTCTCTCCTCCTCCTCTCTCCTCCTCTCCTCCTCCCTCTCCTCTCCTCCTCCCTCCTCTCCTCTCTCCTCCTCTCCTCTCCTCCTCTCTCCTCCTCCTCTCCCTCTCTCTCTCTCTCTCCTCTCTCTCTCTCCTCCTCTCCTCTCTCCTCCTCTCTCTCCTCTCTCTCCTCCTCTCCTCCTCTCTCTCTCTCTCTCTCTCTCTCTCTCTCTCTCTCTCTCTCTCTCTCTCTCTCTCTCCCTCCTTCCCAGCTTAACAATCTTCTTCCCCCCATCGACATTCTCTATGCTGTGTTTAGCCATCAGCCATAAGGTAAATTACCAACAAGAAACCTGCGATTGTCTTCGAGAGGGGTACCTTTCACAAGTTACAAATAACAGTTACTGACCAGCCGGGAGTGCGCGAAACATTAAGTGACAAGTTTGTTCATCAGTCCTTGATCCACTGGGAAGTCTGGTCTGGGAACAGGTGGGATGATACCCCCCCCCCCCGAAAACGTCTTGCATACATGACTACCAGGCTTCAGGACGGAGTCGCCCAAAAACTCACAATGAAGCCCCATGTCTCCAATCCCTCTTCCAACCTGTTTCCGAATCCTCTATCCAATCTCCTATACCAACGCCCGCTTCTACAATCTTCCTCGCAAACCATCTATCTAATATATAAATATATATATATACACACACACACAAACTCTCTACCAATCCCCAATAAGCTAACTTGTCACTCGAAATTTCCATACACTCCCGCCCTGCACTACACAAGCCGCTTGTGCAATCTCCTATATAGATTGATCATAATATAATACACGCCCTACACCTCAACTTCCCCCCTCCCCGCCCAACTTTCTTCCCTTACCTCTCTTTCGTCCCTCCCTCCCCTCCCCTTTCTGCCGAGGGCACGATCCCCTTGTTACCATCACTGCGTATAACCTAAAATGGATAGGTTTAAAGCTACCCACTATTGCGTTCATGCGTCCCAATGTGTCTACTTTCAAGCTGAAAATAATTCCCGAAAATGCAAGCACCAGACGAGCCTGGCCTATGGCCGGGTTCCGAGTAGAAAAACTCTAGGAGCTCAGAGTATATCAAAGGTATATAATTACGTAAACCAACATACAACGTATAAAATGTGCGATAACGTGTGGCTAGTAGGGGGGTCACTGTCCCCGCACGTGTCCAGCATATGGGGTCACTACCCTCCCCCGCCTGTAGACAGCAGAAAGATACCACAAGTGTTTCGTCATTTTTTTCTTTTGTTTACATTAACGCATGCGAGGCTGAAAACACTTCGTAGGACTTACTCTTCCCGGGAACTCCCGCAGGTAACACGACCTCACCTTGCACGACCTGCATCAGAAACTTATAAAACTAAAAAAGTGACGGTCGCAGAGACGGGGCGAACACCACACCAACCTACCGTTGTTTTAAACGGAGGGGAAAGCGCTAAACACACACACACACACACACACACACACACACACACACACACACACACACAGCCTAGAAAATGACGTAGTGGAGGCAGGAACCATACACAGTTTTAAGACGAGGTTTGATAAAGCTCATGGAGCGGGGAGAGGGGGCCCAGTAGCAACCGGTGAAGAGGCGGGGCCAGGAGCTAAGACTCGACCCCTGTAACCACAAATAGGCGAGTACAAATAGGTGAGTACACACACACACACACACACACACACACACACACACTGGTCATACCACGCCTAGAGAGGGGAAGGTAATCAGATTTAATCCAGGAGCACTCCCCATTTTCCCCCTCGTCCCTTTAGAAGAGCCACTGGCTCTAAGGTCGAAGCCTACTTAAATATTAAAGCTAGCAAAAACCCTCCATACTAATTTATTTAAAAAAATAAACCATGTGACGCAGATCTTACGTGTATGTCATCTTTTTGGAGGGTTCTAATGAACATTTAAAATCTTGAAATGAATTTTTAAGCTGCTTAAATTGACATGGTAATACTGACAAGTTGTGGAAAAAACACTTGTGGACACTAAGATGTTCATGAATGAAACTTTTCTCCACGAGTGGCTTCAGTCCTAGGACTAAATTTCCTAATTAAATGGACGAAAAGTATCCTCATTAAATGTCTTAATTTGTGAAAAATAAAAGTTTCTCTCTGAACACGTTCAACGAGTACAAGAACACAAGTGTGTGTATATGCACAAACTGTGGAAATATATTGCGACACCAAGTTTCACTATGGTAACAAGACACATGCACAATAATGTTTAAGGTATTGCGTCCTTGACTCAATGTCAGTGTGTCCGTGGTAGAGTATTTGGCTCTTCACTGCTGGAATGCTGATACCAGCAGTCACTAACCAAGAAATCTCTTCTTTGAATCTTGGAAGCTGCAATACACCGAGAAGATGCAGCCACTTGCCTCAAATGGTTGGGTTACAAAAAGCCTACCAACTACACTACTGTCATTAAGGGGTACATCAGTTCCCCTGTTTTCTAATGTTATTTTTCCCCTATAATCTACCATGTTAGTTCATAATGATTATCGCATTTCCTTTGTCTGCTTTCGTAAGGTGAAGTCTATGATCTTTCATTAATTCATGGTATAACTTAAATCTTTGAGGATAACCACTATAAAGCTTTTATGGTCAAGTTATTATTAAATATTTGTCCATGAATTGCCAGAATTACGTCCTACTTACAGTGTTGAGAGGTTCGTGGAGATAATATGGTTGGAGTTAAACACCTGCCCTGTTCTGTTGCCTGTAGGTCTACCCTTGAACTGAGGAAGGGACAGCGCATCTCACGCTCACATGCGGCATCACGTGACGTCACACATGCTAGTCACTGGGCCTAGCAAGGGGTCATCTATGTAAAACATAAGGATGGTACTAACCATGATACTTGGATAACATATACAGGGGATCAGCAACTATGCTGACACAGACCATTAAATGGACCCAATGACTGAAGGAGGGTCTACCAAACTGAAAACAAGAGGCTCCCCCCCCCCCGAGGAGTGATCTGGAAGCGTGTCTGAACATTCACACGTCTCTGGGACCAACATTCAGGAAGGGACGCGTGTTGAACACCACAATTTTTTCCTTATATACTCCTCTGGTGGCTATTCGCCTGACAGCTCCTTAAACTCTCTACCTTTAGGTTAAACAAAAAAAAATCACGCTCTAAGATATAATACCCCTCACGGTATTACACAACCCATCGTTTTTATTCCATTACTGCTGGTTAATTATATGTAAATATTGGTTAATATACGTTAAACCACTAAATCTAACCGAGAATAACAAGTTATTCTGCAACAGCCCAACACAAATGAACGAAGGATAAGAAAAAAAAAAAGCTAAATGTGGAGCATGGATAGCAGCTGTCAGCACCCCAGAACTCTTGACAATGACAGGAGTGCTGTTTACCCCTTACTAGTACCGTGTTTATTCATCCTGCAAAGATCCTTGGTACAATCAATAAGACTGCTGTTTCAACCCACATAACCACAAAGAACACTAACCAGATTGAAAAAAAAGCCATGGAAAAAGCTGGTGTATACTCCCACGCAATGGATGTGGCAAGATTTAACCGTTGCACGAGAGGGAATATATTTTATCATTGCATGGGAGAGTGAGCGGATATACTCGCTCCCATACAATAACTGACGAGATATACCTTATAGAAACCTCAAAAGGCCTTAAACAGACATCAAGCAACAAACACTCATGGTTAGGCAAGATTAGTCAGGAAACAGGGACAAGTACTTCTTGACGGGGTCTTAGTCATTATGACGACTCGCCGCTAGAGCTTTTGGTCATCTGACCGACGCCTTCTGTTGGCTTATCGATCCACCCTTTCAAAAATTAGTTATATATCTAAAACGCCCGCGTCGCATACAAACGCCTGCCATATAGCCTGATGACCACAACCATCACATGGAATGGACCAAGGCGGGGGCGATTAAGTAGGCTTTGTGTAAACAGAACTACATTCAAAACCTGCTTCCATCATCATCACAAACCAAGGGAAGTTTCCGTCGGCACAGCTCTTCAAAACCACCTGTAGACAGCACACACCTGCTTCGTACTGTTCCAGACCATGGAGTTGAACTCCTCTAGGCTGAGGGACTGACCACTTCATATCTCCAAGGTTGAAGGATTAATTGCACCTTCAGTTCACTACACCTACTGCCTATGAGTGTAGTTTGCCGAGTAGGAGAAAAATTTCAACAATAAAGATACTAAACTGTTGCACAGGTGTCAATCAAATTGTCCGTATTTTAAACCATTTTCAACGTAACACTAGAGACTACACTACACAGAGAGAGAAGAGAGAG
>NC_091296.1:63175557-63188057 GCF_038502225.1 Cherax quadricarinatus
TCCACTTCCACTACAGAACGAAAAGTGAGAATCTGCTTCTGCAGAAAAAGAAAGGCCAAGAGAAAGGGAGAGAAAGAAAGAAAAAGATCTGCATATTTAATTCTAAGAGAGCGTCTTCCTCGTGAAGTCTTTCCTATCCTGAAATACACACAGCTCTACCAGTCTTCATTTTTTTTTACAAGTGGCTTTTCACTGATCCGTGTTGACACTCAAACATTTCATCACAAATCAATTTAAAGATTTTACATACCTCTCCACCCCCCCCCCCCGAGGAAAGCAGTGAAATATAATTGAATATTCTAAGATAGCATAGGTGAATTTACTTTAAAACGGGAACACGTTAAAATGGCGATGACAGTCTTAGGCATAAAAAAAAAAATCAAAATTCGCAAAACTAAACTATATTCGCCTTGTTTGCTTGGGGAGAAGGAAGGAACAGCAATCTACAGATAATTTTACAAGCGCACTAAAAATATGGAAAAATATACAAAATAAGTTTTTGACAAAAAATGTAACATACTATTAAAAAAAAAAAAATGGCCCATGGAGTTTCCTTCATACTAACAGTCCCCTACACCATCATCCTTCAAGCATACTCACCTTATCCCACACTGACAGCCCCTTCATCCTCGGGTTTATATTCATCTTTACCTCTTTCCTCTTGTATACTGCATCAATATGTTTACATTAAGAAACGATGGTGGTTGTCTGGACAAAATTCATGTTAATAACACGTATTAACATGCTCGGGTTCCACTTCCTTCATTTTAACGAAGTCTCGCTTCACATCTCCAGTTATGTACTCTACTTGCTTAATTTAACCACCTCATTAATACTTTCAATGCCCAAGATGGTATAATACTAACTTGTCCCACTCTTCTAATACACCCATTAATAAGCTCATATTATGATGTTTAACAAACCCACGAATGATCTGAAACTTCAGATTCTCAAATAATTCAACTGTAATTCAGTGTGAACGTATATTTAACAATTTTGCTACCTCTACCAGAGACTGATCCACCTCCATTACCACTCTCTACCTAGACACCTATTAATAAAATAAAACTAGCATGTCATTTTTTCAAAGCTTGGAACTGGTTATCATTCCATACTTCAAGATTAAAAATTTTGGAGTAATAAATTTCATCGAAGTTATAAAGACAGAAGTTATATCTTAATGTTTCAAACACTGACTTCAACTCCTTTGAAACCGTAAACAAGTCTATTTTTCCATTACTCTCAGGAGAATGCACTAGACCACCTATTTAATAAAAGAAGGTCAGAGAAGGTAAGGGCAGCTTCAATTCCTTGCATCAAGTACCCTTTACCAGCATCAAGGAACCTCACTTGCAGGGCCATCATTTTGCAGAGCCAAGGTTTGCCCTCTTGCATCAACAGTGTTAACGTTTAACAGCGCCTCAAAAAAAACTTCATTCAATCTTTTACAATTCTTCTCCGGATTTGCCAGAGTAAATAGCGTTATCAAGCGCAAAAATTTTATACAAGACCATAAAAGATTTTTTTTTGTCATTTTTCTGCGGGACTGATGTCTCCTACATGCTGACTGTCTCAAGCTTACTGATGGCCACAACTTGATAGACTTTTCAGTATTGATCTATGTTCTTATCGGAGTCGTGTAGTTGGGTTTTCAGGGGTTGAGCTATAATGCTTGGCCCCACATCTCTTGTAAACCAATTTCACCGATTTATAACCTTCAGGGCCCAACCATATCTACTCCTGAAACTGTGTATAGTGTAGTCATTAGACTGGAGGTCGTCCTTGAACACAAGGTGCATATTTTTTTTTACCTACTCTATTTACGATTATTATTGTCTGAGTGTTTAATGCATTAAGTTACTACCACTATCAGGCACACAGTCACTTGCACAAGCGCGCGCGCACACATGCAAGCGCGCGCGCACACATGCAAGCGCGCGCGCACGCATGCAAACACGCGCGCGCACACACACACACAAACGTCACATTTCCTGGCTCAGTACGTACGTGATATAATCACACACACACACAATAAGGTTGCTCAACTCATCTTAAGAGGCCAGACAATACTGATAAGTCAGCGGCGGCCGACGTCCAGTTTTCATCTCAATGGGAGGAAAAAACTGCAATACTTGCCACATAAAACTCGCTTAAAATATCAGAGCAAGAGCATTTCTTTAAAAATTAATGTGCCATAAAATACATTTATGAAAGTTTAAACTAGGCTACACTGAAGTATAAATGTTTTTCATTAACATTCAAAAGGAATGATACAAAAATCACGAGATCTCATTAGAAAAAAAAATACTGGTAACTGAACAGAGTAACCCTCTCCATGTAACTAATATAGCTGCAAACGATACATAACTTACTGAAATGTGGCAGAGGTGGCAAGCCATCTTTCTGCTGCTACTGGCTCATTAAGCCACCTGTCTGCTGTTGTGCTGACTTTGACCTTCGCTGTACCTCTGGTATGGGGGTTGTCCTGCCAGCCAGGCATGGTAGATAAAGGAGTGTGCAGTGTTCAAGTAACAAAAAGTATACATTCAAGAAACCAGGTAAAAAACCTCCAACATTGCTGACGGTGACGCATCATCCCTAGTCTTTCTAGCACGCTAATGAACAACCAAAGCGCCTGGAGATTCGATTAGATTTTGCCACCTAAGTGGCTAGTTTATTGTGCACCCTTTATCCACCTTATGGACGGTAGAGCAAGAGCATATGGATACAGGAGAGCGAAACGTTGCCACAATAAAATGTCACATTAGTTTTACACGTATCTGTTTTACTTAACATAGTCTGTAATTCTACCAACATTAATACACGGCAATCTATACAGAAAATCTGGGACACGATATAACGAACGTTGATTCGTCCAGCCTCACAAGACTGCTAGGTTAAGGCGTCCAAGCAACACACATCGCGCACATACAAGACAACCAGCAGAAGCAGCTTTCACTGGTGACAAAGTGTCTCCCTGTGTAGAACTATTATCCATCCCTCTAGACAAACATCTCAATACCAGTAAAAATATATGAAAAGTAATAAATTTTAATCATTTAAGTTAATGTGGATATAAAAATTAATAAACATTAAATAACTAATACTATACTGAGACTTTACAAGACTTGTCCTGCAACAACAAAATGCAACACATTAAGCCTTTAAACAAAATTAAGACCACTGACTTCGTTTACATCACGAATACAACAAAACGAATTAAAAAAAAAAAAAGTTTGGTTGAAATAATTTCCTACAATATTCCAATTACAAGAGTTATCTGACAGGAAGAAACAAAATTGAATCTAAATTTTAAATTGATTAAAAGTTCGTGACACTATGAAAGCCTGACAGCTGCTGTTTTTTTTTTTTTAATTAACAAATTTGAATGCAGTCAGTCCTTGATTGTTATGCGAGAGATGATGAACAGGGGCTGGGTCCTGTCAGTAGGAGAGACTGTGGAAGGAGGGGGGGGGTCCTGTCAGTGGGAGAATGTGTGGCATGCAAAGAGTATGTTGCAATTTACTCGGCGTATGTCACACTCCCATATAGGCTGCCTCCCAACCAGCGTACAGAGTGCTAAGGGTTTAAAGATCAATAGGGTACCAGTCGTTAAATCAGTACGTTGGTTCGTTTACCAATCACAGGCAAGCTTGCCAAAGCTGAAGCAACGTGGTTCACTTGCGGTAAGCATTGGCAGACTTGCCTACCTGCTGGTTGAACATGGTGCACTCTCTGGCTTCCGCTTTGCCATCTGTCACTGTGGTGTACACTTATTCTATCTGTGCATATTGTACATATCTGTATATAAGTGGGTGAAGGCAAAATATACATTATAGTCTGCTGCCGAGTTTTGTTTCCTCCAATTTCCATTATGACCAGGTCTCGCAGGCCATTCTTTACCCGTGTCCGTAATACTGTGGGAGGAGGGGCTCCTGTCAATGAGAGAGACTGTGGGAGGGGGTGGAATCATGTCACTGGGACCCACACCTGTTGCTGTTATACTATCTTATCAAAATATACAGGCAATTAAGATATCAAAATCTCTGGCTGTCGACAGAATCCCCACACGCACCTTCACACAGATTTTGTCACACACCTGCCCCACACATCTATCACTGACCTTGCCTAACCTGACTAAGAAGAAACAGTATTTGTACAGTTGTGCCTAACTTTACAAAGCTGACGGTGGAAACTAAAGGTAGGAAAATGAGGAGGCTACCTTAGTACTAAGGAAGAGGAGAGGAAAAGGAGGATAGGCTATCTCGGTACTGAGGAAGAGGGTAGCACAAGTTTAATTTTTAAAAGGCCTTTTTTTTTTCTTTTTAAGTTTTAATATTAGGAGAGTGTTGGACGTTTTAGTTTCATGGTTAATAAAACTAGAGATTATTAGTTTTTATTTTTTTGTGAATTTTTAGGTCGGGGAGGGAGGGCTGTTGTAGTAAATAGTGACCCTTACCTCTTAATAATTTTATTTATTATTTAGTATCTATTCTGAATCGGTAAAAATGAAAGGAACAGCAACAACAAGAGACGCAACCTTTATACTTTTGATGAGTTTCGAGAGTCTTACTACTCCCTGAGCCCGGCCATCCATGGGCCAGGATAGTCTGGTGCTAGCCTGGTCAACCAGGCTGTTGCTGCTGGAGGTTTGCTGACGCACATAAAACAGAAGCAACAACAACCACCACCACCCTGCTCATGAAGGCATCCTGGTGCAAGGGTCAGCATATGCGCACGGAGGGCGGGAGGGCAGGGAGGGGATGCCACAAGTGCCATGAAGTCTGGTTTGGGGGGGAGGGAGGAAGGGAAGGGGGGGGGTCAACTCTGTAAAACAAGTGTTTTAACTCTTCCCGACTATACCAGCACCTCGTGTACCAGCCCGGCCTCAGTGTGCGTGGCTCGTACCAACGCTGTAACCCACCACAATATACTCGGCTCTGCCATACACATAAGCAGCCTATCCATCACGTTATTCCACGTTATGGGTACTGTACTACATGTATCCATAGATTTATATACCAAACAGATTGACAAGCTGCCTGCTGGAACGTCATTAACATTCAAGCAGCCTGCTGGAACGCCATTATCATTCAAGCTGCTTGCTGGAACGCCATTGTCATTCAAGCTGCCTGCTGGCCTCTTTATGCGAACAGTACCTGTAGTTAACCTGCATGTGATCTCATGGGTGCTCTAGCCTGAGCCAGAGACGCGTCAAACACAGTTCAAACGCGTCAGGACTGCTAGTGTCTGCACTGACTTGCCACTGCTAATGGCATTTTTTTACGTCGTGTTGAACCCGAGACGAGCTGGAAGACACTTCACAGAGCGGTGTTGCTGCGCCGACACGAGATCATGTTTTCAGAGACATACACAAGCACTTGCATGTTACATTTACGGCCGAGAAGTGTGTATTAAAAATGGTTAATACCTTTTAGTCCCCTCCTCGCTTATATCCCCGCCTTCCCACTCGAAGTACACTGCTGATGTATCCAGTTTTACTAAATAAAACCTTTACTTTTTCTTAAATGGCCAAAATGTTGTCATCAGCAGGGTCGCAACCCTCTTCTGCATGATAGTTACACAGCAGGAATAAATGCAGTTACCCCTGACATATTCCATCATGCAGGATGGGGATGGGGGGGGGGTCACAGTGCTAAAATCTGCCAATACGAGGTAGAAGAGGTGGTGGGGAAGGGGTAGGGGGACTAGAAGTATCTATGGAGGTAGATGTGTGGAGCCTGTCAGTTAGGTGTGGGTGACCCGTCCACCTAATGCAAATATTTTTTTCATACGAATACAAGCAAAATTTTCTGTATTCGTTATTTAGATTGGGTTCACTTAGATTGTGGTCTATTAACATAAGCAATCATAACACACCAGAATTAATGATGATAATAGACACTTACGAAGCACGAACTAAAAGCGATCCTTCCACGGAGTAGCTGTGTTTTGTTAACTTATCAGGAAAAAAAATAGCTTGATGAGGGTCACTAATCATGCGAGCACCCACTCAGTGGTTCATTAAAAACATCTTAATAAGCCACTGAGTGGATATGTAAGCTGGGATCCCAGACCCCAGCTTACGTTGTTGCGTCCTTAACTCAAAGCCACAAACTGTCCGTGGTAGAATACTTGACACTTAACAGCTGGTGTGCCGCTAATGACACCAGATGTCATACTGGGAGTGGGATGTGTGCGCACACCGCCCTCGCCAGAGTTAAGTAGCATTATCCTAAGGTGAATCCAATGGGTTACTAAGTGTTAAGGCTTCTTCATACCCCATGGTAACTTTAAAAGAGTTCCAAAGGTGTCGCTAAGTAGCCACTAAAGTGATAATAAAGTGGAATGCCTAATCAATCAACTCTGCCGAGGATAATGGATGCACACTCATTCCTGCTTTCCAGTATGACAGCTAGGGAACGCATGGGTGCACGAGTCCTCTTCGCCTCCTTACAGACGGGAACAAATTCAAGTTGATCGCTCTCGTTGAGTTCTGAAAAGTGCTTCTCTATTCAACAATAGAAATCAATCATTTTACATTCCTACACGATGCTGTTCCTGGACATAGTTGCGCACTATACAACTACAATGATTCATTAGTGAATTAGGAAAATGAAGATAAGGAAGAAAGGGGGGGGGGAAGAGAACAGAAAAATGCTGGTAAAGCACATCTGCAATGAAGTGGTCCACATCAATCTCCACCAAGACCTTCAACACTGGTTTCAAAAGTGGCTTCACCCTCCGAAATTGGCCTTTAGACCTACACAACTTTCACCCCCCTCCAATAATTAATTGTAGAGGGAGAGTTGTGGGTGGGTGGGTCGGTGGGTTGGTTGGGGGGGGGGGGGGGGTTCCAACCACCACCCTGCAAAGTCGTACATATTTTGCATACTCATTTTTTGTGTACCAAAGTAACTCAAGAACAAACCCTGCAAAAAATTTACAGAATAAAAATTTTTACCTGACCTAACCAAAGCAAACTCCTTGATAACTGTTTATCTTGGGATGTGGGAAAGTTAATATTACAGCATGCCAATCCTTCAGGAGAAAGGGAGGTTCGTGGATTTTTTTTTTTTTTTATAATTTTCCTAAAGGAGGTCCCATCTGGAGGTAGGTAGGTGAATCCTTCAGCAGGTGGTGACGGTGGTTGTTTCTTTTCAGCGGGAATTATTCATCGCAGCAACCCACGAAGCCAGAATATTAACAACACCTCGAGTGGTGGTGGTGAGGGGTGACGGTAAATGACGGGTGGTGGCACGGTGTTCCAGAAACTCGCTAGTAACTCGTTATGAATTCACACAATGCCTTATAAATTATGTTTAATATGCACGTCAGCAGTTGTCATGACGTCCTCGGCTGGTCAACACGACCTCTTGCCCAAGTATATCTTTACCAGAGAGAGAGAGAAGAGGATAAGCGTGGGGGAAAGGAGAGGGTAACGAGAGACTGATAAGAGTACAACCTAAGAGCAAAACTTAAGAGGATAAAAGGCACAGGAGGATACGACTAGGATACATGTATGGTACAGTATAAGCTAGGCTACATGGTACAGTAAGTGGCTGCCTGACAGCCTCATGTGCTAGGTGACGAGGCAGGTTTAAGAGATTACTAGTAACACCACCTGAGACGACAACTGTGATGTCACAAGCTAATTGCAACAGGCTTGTCTTAATCGCTAACTCCTAAAGAGTTTGATTCCTTCGATGGGAGAAGAGGGAGGCTCTGACAGTACCCTCTTGTTCAGCTGGGGAGAAGCGTGTTTTGGTGGTGGATGTGGAAATAGGAAGTCCACCTACGATGGAGATCTTGACGTACAGTGTGTAAATAGAGACGTGAGGCTGAAAGAGCCATAGTTTCTTTGACTGGAGAGTTCGCCCAGTTTTGCGCATATATCCCAATTTTCTTAGACAATCTTTATCCTACCGTCTATATTTTAATATCCCAGTATCCCGGTATTAAGTTCATATGATTTATTTAGTTCTCTTCAATAGTATTAGTAAACCACTTGTCTTTTCCCTAATTGTGGTTCGGAGTTATAACGAAGTATTTCTTAGGGATATTTCTCATTACCCTTAATTATGTTAGCAAGAGGAGATGGTGGTTCAATGATAGCTATGGTCAAGAATATGAAAATTAAGAAAACCTATACACAAATTCGTATAAAAAACTATTGTTCAGGATCCATCACACTAATGTAGTCAGGATCAAGGCCCAGAAGCTGGAATTCATCTTTTCCAGGAGGAGAGTGTACACACATGGGATACTACAAAGAGCTCTTCTCCTCTAACTACAAATAAGTAATTAAATGGAAGCGCTTTCGTATGTCTGCTTGCTTACACAAGGTTTCATCCAATCCCTCCATCTTGGACCATAATCAAGTAGCGAATTTATGCAGGCTCAGGGACAGGACGGACCGAAACGTCCTGTACACTCTCGAAGAGTTCTGAATTTAAATTTTGTAAGATTAGGTCGTTCAAAAACTGACGCACAAACGCGTTAGAAAAACTTTGTAATACAAGGACGGGCTGTTCGACACTGAGTTACCAGTCTATACTGAGGTGCACGACTGTGTATATATATACAGGTTAATACCTATTTTAGAGGTTAAAGTATTCTTGACTGGTGGTAAACAGATGACGTGCATCCTTAATGACCCTCGTGTAAATGATAGGCTTTAAACCTCCCCCACCCCCATTAACCAAACAGCCAACCCACCCCACCCTTCTCCTCCCTGTCCAGACCTCTGTGGCCATGTTTATCTTAGGCTTACAGGCCACACAAATGCATAATTTCAAGTTTCTGTATTATTTCCTCTGAGGTGTTTACTGACGCTTTGATACTTACAAATGTATAAATGAGATGCCTGGTGCTGTGTATTCTCTAACCCAACCACCAGCCTTGAGAAGCTGGTTGGTGGTGGAGAATGAACTAGCTTGAACTGGGCGTGCTCTCCATAAGCTCCACCAGCCTTAATGGGACGTGTTGGAGAATGATCTAGCTGGAGCTGGGAGAGTGTTCCTCCACTTTATCAGTTATATGCTCCACCAGTCATGAAAGGTCTGAACAATGAACTGACTGGGGGGCTAGGAGTGTGTTCCTTCACTTCCCCAGCCTTGAAAGGCGGGTGTTGGCAAACACAGCAATACTCTGCCTGGAAATCCGTACATTTTCGAGCTGTGCTGTTTCCCCGGCCATTAAAGGTGAAGGATGCAACTAACACTCTTCCCGTCAAGTGTGTGAAAGTGCTTGGAAATCACCAGACACATTTATATAGACAAAAATAGAAGCGTCAGTGATGTAAGAGTCGTTGATTGATGTCAACAACAGTAAGAGAAAGGCAGTTATTTGCAACCATCACTGAAAAAACTTCTCGCCTACACAACAGTGCTTCGTCGTGTCTGACTCAATAAACCACTTCTGGGCGAAACGTCAGTAAGAGATTCCTTATGACGACATGAATCACGACGTTTACCTCCAATACCCACTTCGATTAGCAGTAGTCGTCATTGGTATATTGCACTGCGCCAGCTAGCTGCTCTCTCGCGTGTTACATACCATCAATGTATCATTACCTACACAGTGTAAGCAGCAGTATCCAGTGTGAACAAAATGGTATACAATACCGACAGGTTGTTAGGTAAGACACATATGCAACAGTTAGACAACTTTATTCCGAAACGTTTCGCCTACACAGTAGGCTTCTTCAGTCGAATACAGAAAGTAGGCAGGAACAGTAGAGACTTAAGTCTCCTGCCTACTTTCTGTATTCGACTGAAGAAACCTACTGTGTAGGCGAAACGTTTCGGAATAAAGTTGTCTAACTGTTGCATATGTGTCTTACCTAACAGTATCCAGTGTGGTGTATAACACAGCTTTGTGTCCGAAAAGGAAGGAAGGTACGGATGGAATAACCTTGTGTCCGTGAGGTACTGATATGGAACATTACAGCCTGAACATGTCTTGAACAAAGGAAGTTCAGTGGAGACAAAAGAATGGGACATTTGTAGCAAGCAAAACTGGGTGCATCAGCAACGTTGCTACCATATTCTATGCAAGTTATAGAACAAAAGCTAGCCATGTTATATTTCATTGTACAGGGCGAGTTGCATACATACATTGTGTTAAATGTGTGTCAGACTGAGCTGGGAAACTTCAAAAGGGACTGAGGATATCGTCAAGTATGCCATTAAAGGTTCATCAGCTACGACAGCTGCAAGGGGTAACGTTCCAGCAGATCTACAGTTACTATTACTTGGGAATGGAGCGAAGACAAAAAGGAGAGAGGCGGAAGCAGAAGAGAAAGGGGGGGGGAGAGCACGAGATGAGAGGGAGAGGAGCAGAAGATACGGGTATGGTGGGTTTCTCGAGTATCATCACTTGACGCACATAATCAGGCTACTTGAAACTTTTTAATTATTAGTTGCATTTGGTCCAGACTTGTGGTTAACCCTTGTCGGGTTTAAACCTAAATACAAGAATAATTTTTGCAGCGCCATCAATTGCAAATTTTTATTTACACAAATGGCTCGATTTTGCAAAATACAAGGTACTAGAAATTTAGATTGGCGTCCGAGGAAGACTAATGGCTAAGTGACACTTAACTATGTAGATCTGGCGCCACCGTACGTAAACAGCGTTCGCTTTCCAACGAATTGAGTCTAGAGTGCATCGCCTGCTGCAGTTACCCTCCATGTGTATTGTTACCGTCTTAAATATGCATAGATTTTGGATAATTAAGCAATTCAATCTAACCCAGAATAACGTTAAAAAAAGGAACAGAACAGCCCAGCCATAATGACCGTTTCGGAACGTACCGACAATGAAATGAGAAATACTTCAGTTATAATACGACTGTGTTCATTGAGCCATAAATCAGCTAAAAGACTGATGACTCAAAAGAGCTCATGATCAACAAAAAATGCTGGAGACATTACCATAATTTCTGATATAATCTTAACCGTTACAACTTGACTTCTAAGAAGCCACTGATTGCATGCCTATGTACTTCGCCCCAGGACCACTCGAATTCCATAGTCATCAAGAGTTGCAAGAAATCATTATCACGGTCAATGAGCACAACAATGTTAGTGCAACTGCAAGAAAAATGATAGGTGGGATAACTAGAACTTTCAAAACAAGAGATGCCAAGCCAAAGATACTCTGCAGTTTACTGAGTTCTCTCTTATCTGGGATACTGCTGAATACTAACTGCCTCCTTCAAAGCAGGCAAAACTGCAGAAATGGAAAATGTATACTTTCACAGCTCTTACAAATTACTGGTAGCACTCTAGCCCCTCGAACTGCAGAAACGGAAAACGTATACCTTCACAGCTCTTACAAATTACTGGTAGCACTCGAGCCCCTCGAACTGCAGAAACGGAAAACGTATACCTTCACAGCTCTTACAAATTACTGGTAGCACTCGAGTCCCTCGAACTGTACTCCTTAGAACGCAAGAGTAAAAGATACATTATTTACACCTGGAAGTATGATACTGGAGGGATTGGTTCCTAACCTGCACACCAAAATCTATACATATAACGAGGCATGGCACACTGCAAAACGCCTCAGGTTTAAGGCAAGGAGTACGCGGAACAAAATAAAGGTAAAGGGACCAAGACTAACCTTCATGAACACGGGGGGATTACTAACAGACTCATCGATGTATTCAAGAGGGACTGACAAATTCCTCAATCAGTTCCTGATCAGCCTGGGTGTGGTGTACAAGTTTGACTGCGGGTGGCGGGCACCAACAGCCTGATCGATCTGCCCAGCAACTAGGAGGCCTGGTCTGCTACCCGGCCGCGGGGGAAGGTGACCTCCGGATGGGCACGTCTTCTAATGCCCACTGTCCCTCTAACAGCGAACAATGTCTAGGAGTTAGTAGGTTCTTGGGGGTTGCATCCTGGGGTAGGGTCTAAGGACCCTAACTGAAACAAGACAATCTATGGCTTTCTCAGGATATCCCGTGATTAGTAACACGAATATAGCTTAGAAATATATGCATCTCAAAGCTTAACTTTGCACATCTCATTTTATACAAATGATATATTTAGAAATGGATACTGAAGTAGGCTGACGAAGGACGCCACCTTTACCCTCTAATCGAGGCCTCGATAACAGTGCCAGCGACCACTGCTTTTTGTTTGCACTTTATATTAACACTGGCTTCGTGTTGACTTCACCATTCATCACACACATCCTCGTATTCCCCGTCCACCAGGCTCACAGTCTCTTGACAAGGTTTGTCAATACATAACACTAATAAACAAACCCAAATTTTTATTCCAGCCTCCACGGGTGGACAGGAGAAAGATAATCAGTGGCCATCACCGAATAATTACCGGTATTTAAGGATTTATACTATACTAAACAGGCCCCAAGCTTCAGAATACATAATGGATTATCAATTGGTGACGGCCAGAGCACGCAGAGAATTTACAATTAAGAGAATTCCGAAGCGGGTCCCTGCACGGACAACACATTTGGTGCACTTT
>NC_091296.1:63193057-63293057 GCF_038502225.1 Cherax quadricarinatus
TGTGAATAACTAAGACAAAAGCAGAGCTGACCTCAATGTTTTAGGTCATGGCGAATGAGTCGCTAGAATAAATAACTGGTAAAATTATTGGAGAACATCCATGTGATGTCTAGTGGGCACAGACAATGAAGCCGTCATGAGGCAGACATGAACAAGCCACACACACACGCCCACCTTGCCTCGCACAACAAGCGTGGGGAAACTTATAAAATCTTGCTAGTGGTCATAAATTTCCTCGGTAATGCTAACACGGTTCCTGGCTTTCTTGCTACCAACTTGCTGTGTGCATTACACTACCCACCACAGTCATGTGATACGCGGCTACTGACATTTAAGCTGGTATTGCGTGAGCTTCCACGGGAACCCATGACGCTCCTCTACTGCTGCTGATAAATACGTATAATCATATTCAGAGCAATTAAATATTATGGGAAATCTTTAAGTGGTGGTAGTTACTTAAAACACAACTTGTGCTTTATAGAATAAACCAAAATGATAATAAAATGACGAGAATACTGGAAAATGGAGGCAACTGCGGTAACCGTCGAGGTTGAGTGAAGTGGATGGTAATATAGCAACTCTGTCACTTCGTCCCAGAGGCGACTCTTGCTTCACTCTCAGTGCGAAAAAGACTTCGTTCATAATATATCAACTTGCGTGCAACGTCTAACTTCACGTATATCTAAACTCAACCCTTTCAAATACAAGTACACCCTGTTGCCTTGTAATTACCTCTGCTTATTTTGTTGACTGGATTAAACTGGTCAAGTGAGTCATGCCATCCAGGCTCATTATCTGAAGCACCATTATATGAACAAAGAACAAGTACGCTGGAAGTATCCTAATATAACATTCAATACTTAGTAGACAGGCATTGGCAGTTGCAAAGAGAAAAAGAGAAAGGGAAAGAAAAAAAGACGAAAGACCTGATTTAGGCAACAGCTTTTTTTTTTTGCTTGTAAATGAAGGTAGGAACCCTTAACCTAACCTTGTAAAACCATTTGGCAAGAGGGGAAGGGGAAAAAAGAGAAGAGGAGAAAAGAGCAGCCATTCACACACACGCTACCCTGGAGGCTGCTGACTCAACACTACTAACTGCCGTTATAGCACCAATGGTCTATTATCATGCTTCCTGCAACACTGTTGAACAAGTATGCCACGCGTCGACTGGCTGCAAGCACCATGTCACGGTTGTGTTAAAAACATGTCACCGTTGTATCTGTGTTAGACAACACAATTTTTTAAAGAAATAATAAATCAAAATAAGGTTAAGGGTGTTTAGGACCTCCCTTGTATGCGCAAATCAAGTTTACGGCAGTGTTCATCATATGTAATATACTGGTATCATACAACACCTTAATCTTTACTAAGGAGAAGTTTCACCAACCAGTGGCTTTTTCCAGTCCAGAGAATAAATGCTGGAGACGATGGGTGAAGTGGAAATTTAATTTTGGAGGTGTACAGTCCCGCAGCCTCGAATTAAACGTTTGCAGCACCTGGGAATCTAAAATAAAGTTGTTTCGCCAACCAGTGACTATTAATTCAATAGAGGGTATTTGACGGTGTTGAGACGGGAGACAGCATCAGCTGGGGTATGGTAATTAAGAACTTCAGCCCTGATAACGTTCATCACCGTAGTCTTGATTAATCTAACTACAGTGGCTAACGTCATCTAGGCTGAGGGACTGATTACCTCTTCTTCTACAGTCTCCCGTTTCAACCTCTTCAATAACTCCAGATTAAACTGAAAAAAAAAATCTGGCTGGCGTAACGTCTTCTAATAAAGATACCCTGGTATTGCCTATGTGTAATTTATTAACTTTAATAATGCCATTACTGTTATCAAAGATACCAGATGTTGCACATGCATCTTACTGACCAACTACACCTAAGCAGTCTTGGTTTTATATTAACTGCCTTAAATAATGTATATATCAATTATTAAGCAAGACTGCAACGGAAGCAGCTTAATGATTTCTTTCTTCAGAAAACAACTACAAGTGGCCGAGCCTTGAGGATGAGGCTTTACACAAGTTAACTACATGTCACAACCCTGAGATGTAGTTGCCACACATTGCTCACTATTTTTTTTTTAACATCAACACGTGTACGCTAAGCTGCCAAAAATATTTCATAGTGCAATTTGGCAGATTTTTTTTTTTTTTTGCAGATACATTACAACCCATCAAGTGATTCTATACGAGCTAATCTTAAAAAGAATATCGCGAAATCAACATAGTAATGCAACAGTCAAACTTGCTACCATGTTTGTTATGAAGAATTCTCTCAGATAACCCCAACAAAGTGGAAGGTCAAATTCATATAGATGGAGCCAATTTTCAACGAAGCCAATTCTGCACATGTCAGCAAATACAGAGAGGGGGGGTGGCGGTGCATAATTAAATTATCACACCTTATAAACTTCCGGTACGAATTGATACGGAAAAAATGTATAGCATATCTGCTTTGCTTTCAAACTTTTAATCGTGACTTGGTAATTGTAAAGACAGAAACGTCGTCTGAAGCTTTACTCTCCAAATTGTAGGTTTGTAGAGTATTGCTTCAACCATTGTATTGACTATTTTGGTCAAGTTAATTAAAGGTTCATAACTTTAAATGTAAATATATTAAATATTTAATTCTAATTCACCAAATGCGACAATAAGTCCTTGTATGATTAAGGACTGACGCTGGGACCCACGAGCAGAGCTCAGCTGCTCTATTAGGCAATTAACAATGCTTGGGGCAGGAATCACCCAATCATAACGAATGGAAGGTAATTAAGCATGATCCAAAGAAGGGGTTTGGGCTGTTCCAACTCAGTGGATCATGGCACCATCCTTGGAGGGTAGGGACAAGAAGCACTTATCCCTCTGTTCCACAAGCCAAGAATTCAACCACCAACAGGATGCGACCCACATTCCTATTTACACACAGGTAACCTATTTATCGTTTAGTGAACAGGTGCAGTGAGTAAGGTGTTTTGTCTATACGTCTCTTTCCCCCTCCCCTCTTCCCCGCCCATGGTTCGGAGAAAATCAATCTTATAATTTTCTCCATTTACACTATGTGCATTGAGCCCTTTAAAATAACTGGATTGAAATCCAGTTATTGTTCCGTTATAAACAAAAGCTGTCAAAAATCAGACACGCAGAATTAACTTAAAAAAAAAAAAAAAAACTTTTGAATTAAAGTACAGTGATGGCCATTAAATCTACATAATGCACTTAATAAAAAGTAAAAAAATTCCTAAATAAAAAAATAATCCTTTTGTCTCATCACTGGCAACTTAAAACCTTTGTTTAAGTGCTTTGAGCTCCACGGTCTTTCATATGATCTCAGTCACTCTTATGTTAAAACATTCACTAATGACGTGATTGTGTGTTTAGTTACCTGAGGTAGACGTAATAAGGATGTGGGAGAGTGTCCACTTCAGTCCGTTCAACTACACACTACAATCGTTCATGGTTAGCAACTGTACTTGTTTATCCTGCTTAGTTCAATAACTTCGATATAGTCTTCATGAAATCAATCGGACTACTGACCTGTTATAATGGCACTACACGACTAACACACGTTTGGAAGTCACAAAGACAGTACTCGTTATCACTCCCCAGAGGACGTAAATCCAAATGTGGCTGTGATGGAGGACACACACACACAGCCAGCCACAGTCAAGCTACGTACCATACTGAGGCAAGAGTGTGTCGACGACCCAACCACCACCACTACTAACCCTTCCCCCTATCACCCACACGCTTTCCCCATCACCATCCCAACCATTACACCCCCACACACTCTCCCTCACCCCTGAAAGACCACCTTGCTCTCAGCTGATCTACCCTTTACATCATCACTCCCCTACTATCACCAGCCCTCACGCCCTCTCTGCCATAGAAGCAAACCAGCTACCATCATCTACGCATTTCTTCATCTCCATTAACAACCATAGGTTTCCATGCTGCGGTGATCTGGCTCTCGGTTAGGTAAGGTTTCGTCAGGAAACAGGACACGTATTTCTTGACGTGGGTCTTAGATGATGACCAACCGTTAGAGCTTTGGGTCTTCTGACCGAGGCCTTCCGCTGGCTTACCCTTGAAATATTATGGTCATAGTTATAACCATTTAGTTACAGTATCTGGCTCTCTAACTTCGGACAAAACTGCCTACAAACAACTCAAACAAGGGCAACAAGATGAAGACGTGTACTTCGATATTTGCTTAACAAAAAGCCACTGATGGTTACTTTCGATCCCAACAGAAAAACAGCTAAAAAATTCTATACAAAGACAAAGAGTGGTAAATTGTAGACAACCCCGCCCACTCGACCCCTATGATCCTCTTTTCTCAGGATGCGACCCACAGCAGTCGCCGTTAACACCTGGGTACCTACTAACTGTTTGGTGAATAAGAGCAACAGGTGAAAAGGAAACTTGTCCAACGTTTCAACTTGTTGCGGAATGAAACCAAGTTAATTCAGATGTAAGACGAAGGCCGTACCACTTGGAGAGTTAAGTGTGTAGACGGTTATGGCAAGTGACTGAGAGAGGGATTCTCCTCAGAACTATCTAGTGTGCAATCACGCACACTTGGAGGCTCACACCACACTGACGTCCACACTACACTGTAAGGCCCACACTACACTATACTGAGATACACTATACTACACTGTCAAACTCACACAACACTACACTGAAACCCATACTACACTTTACTGTGAAACACTACACTACCCTGTGACACACTACACTGTAAGGCCCACACTACACTGTGAAACACTACACTACACTGTGACACACTACACTACACTGTGACACACTACACTGTAAGGCCCACACTACACTACCCTGTGACACACTACACTGTGACACACTAAACTGTAAGGCCCACACTACACTGTGAAACACTACACTACACTGTGACACACTACACTGTGACACACTACACTGTAAGGCCCACACTACACTACCCTGTGACACACTACACTGTGACACACTACACTGTAAGGCCCACACTACACTACCCTGTGACACACTACACTGTAAGGCCCACACTACACTGTGATACACTACACTACCCTGTGACACACTACACTGTAAGGCCCACACTACACTGTGAAACACTACACTACACTGTGACACACTACACTACACTGTGAAACACTACACTACACTGTGAAACACTACACTACACTGTGACACACTACACTACACTGTGACACACTACACTGTGAAACTCACACTACACTGTGAGGGCCACACTACACTACACTGTGGTAATCACCTTTGATTATATTAGGTGTTAAGGGGTTGACAATTCAAAGCTTCGCCTGGACATGGGAAGACTTGGTCTTAAGAATGTCAGTCAAAGCTCTGTGCTTCATATTTCAAAATGTCTCTGGAATATATAAGGTTCAAAGTAGCTGTGGGCCTTTGAATTTATGGCTAAAATATTCAAGTGGATGCAGATGTTTGTTTTCATCTCTCCGCGTTAAGCATCCACCAGCCGTGATGCCTAATGCACCGGTATGGATTTCAAATTGCTTGTCCGAACCATGGATGACCAAAAACAGGTTGATTAACTCTGCCTTTAATTTGCTGAATGCTAATTCATGTTCACTTTCCCATCTGAACTTTATATTCTTCTCTGTGAGGCTATTCAAAGTAACAGCAATTAGAGCAAAGGCCTTGATATGGCGGTGGGAATCACCAGAAGCGCCCATTAATCGTTGAGCCTCACGTGCTGTCCTTGGCGTAGGAATTTCAGTAATTGCTTTGCTCTTTTCTGGGTCTGGCCTAGTTCTGTCAGGGGCCGATAATGAAACCAAGAAATCTGAAAGATGTTGTTGGTAATTTACACTTTCTGGCCTGCAGTTTCAAACCTGCCTTATCCAGAAGTGACAAGGTCTGTGGTAAGTCATTAAGATGTGCGTATGATTAAGATAAGCCAGAGAATGCTTTCCAAGGACAGGACTCAGAATAAAGTCGATGGCTCGCTGGAAGCTACTTGGAGCCATCTTAAGTCCGAAAACCATTCTCTTCAACAGGCGCAGCTGTATCGCACCACAGAAAGCAGTTTTTTCTGTATCCTTCTCTGCTAGTGAGATAGCCCAATAAACAAACTTAGCATCTAAGAAAGATATTGGTATGGTTTGGTAAGGTTTGTCGGGAAACGGTACAAGTGTTTCTTGACGCGGGGCTTAGTCATATGATGACCCGCAGCTGGAGCTTTTGGTCATCTGACAGAGGCCTTCCGCTGGCTTACCGGTCCACCCCTTTAAAAATTATGGTCATAGCTCTAACCATTCTTCTAGAAAGGTATTTAGCAGTGTCAGAAAAGTAAAGAAGTTCTTTAATTAAAAGCAATGGTTACCTGTCTATAATCCACACCTGGACAACATGTCTGGTCTGGTTTTTTAACCAGCGTCACTAGAGAAAGCCATGGAGAGGAACTTGGTTCTGTCACTTCCTGTTGCAGCATTGTTTGTCTTGCATATTCATAAATTATTTAGAAGTGTACAGCCTACAAGTGGAATTATAAGATATGATTATTGTATTTTACAAAGTAATTAGGTAGTTATATTTTGTTCTATCTGGTTACTGGATAAATGTCGAGGAAGTAATGAGGAATATAACTTTTTGTGGTAACTTAATATATCTAATAACTTTTATATAATGTAGATTTTTTATGAGAATTATAATTGAATTTAGGATGTGCAGTTTCATTTGCCAATACGTTGATTATATGCTTATTATTAGTGGCAACTACTCAATAATCACGTACAATTATTCCCTGACATATTATTGACACGTTATTATTATTTGATTATTAATCATTAACCATTATATTTTGATAAACATTCTAAAAATTTTCCCCTTTCCACTTCGCTCTCACATACGACACATAAATTGGTGGCAACTTTTATTTTCTTCATATTTCCCCCCCTTATATATTCCCCTTCCTGCCATACAATGGGTGGCAAACACTGTATGCAAGTAATTGTATAGAATTATTTATGGTTGTGTTCTGACTGTCATGGCTGGCAGTGTTCTGACTGCCATGGTTGACTGTGTTTTGAGTATCATGGTTGGCAGTGTTCTGACTGTCATGGCTGGCAGTGTTCTGACTGCCATGGTTGACTGTGTTTTGAGAATCATGGTTGGCAGTGTTCTGAGTGTCATGACTGGCAGTGTTCGCCTCTGAACACAGAATAATCGTAGAGAATCTTGTCTAGGAGTAAAAAAAAAGTGGGAAGATATTGATTACTAGAACCATGTTGCTGTCTGTCACTCGGGGGATGGGTAGGGGAAGGGGGAGTTCAGAAAGGGGTGTGGGGGAAGAGGGGATTTGGGGGTATGTTGTTCACGAGCAGCACGTTGCTTTGAAGGGGGGGAGGGGGATGTTGGGGAATTGGGTGGGGGTTGGGGAGAGGGAGGCTGGGGGGAGGGGGATGTCACCCTTTCACATAACTCATTTTATATTTTTTTCTTCTCTATCGGGGGCGCGACGAGTACAGTAAGAGAGAACTCGATGAGTGTTAGAGGTCCCCGACTCTTCAACGCCCGCCCTCCTTGCATAAAGGGAAATAACCTAAAAAAAAAACCTCATGTTGCCTTCGAGAGAGGGAACTGGAAAAGTTACTTAGATCAGTTCCTGACCAGGCGGGCTGTGGTTAGTAGGTTGGGCTGCGAGCGGCCAGCAGTAACAGTCTGGTTCATCAGGCCTTGATCCATTGGGAGGCCTGCTCTGGGACCGGGCCGCGGAGGGGGAGCTAACCTCCCGGGAAGCGTCCTTCAGGTATCGTAGTGCATATCACTGGTACCTGTCACCAGTACCTACGACATCGGTAAACACGGCTTCCTTCCATAGCATTAATTTAAAGAAATTCTTCCAAGAAGGTCCTGAGGAGGGAATTGACTCTCAGTAATCAGGGGGACATGAGGACTTGGCCTGGATAGTCTACCTGGGATCTACAATAGAGCGAAAAGCTGGTACAGGAAACGAAAGTCAGATAGCACCAGGGGGAGACTGCCACAGAAGAGGAGTATGAGAAAAAAGCTGTTGGCGACGGTATTCAGAATATTTTTAAAGTCATCAGATAACTGCGATACGATTGAAGGCTCAGTGAAAGAGGTGCTTGCGTCCCCCACAGCCTCCAGTCCTGATGGATAAAGTACACAAAGGCAGTATAACACGATCCTTTATTTACGACGTTTCACTCACGCAGTAACTTGTAACTTGACAAAGCCCACGCTTTGTCAAGTTACAAGCAGAACTAAAGCTCACTGCATGGGCGAAACGTCAATAAAGGATCGCAATATACTGCCATTGTGTGTCTATCCATCGTGCCGGTATTGTATACCATTCCTCTCCAAACCTAATACTGATTCTACTACAGACTGTATTACAGATTCAGTAGCACATGAATCAGTTGCAATCACCGGAAACAAATAGGTACCCAACCCAGACACAATACAACAGGGCTATCAGAAAATCTAAGTGTGTCGGCACTACGCCTGGGAGATTTTGCAAATATGGACCAACTGGAAATAGGAATGGAATTTGATCGCCCCAAAAAAAGTGCCGTACTCTCCGGAATGAAAGAGTGTCATTCCAAGACTGTATAAACTATACTTTCATCCTATAGTGCACTTGCTATATTGAACACATCGACTGCAGGCTGAGGGACTGATTACCTCAACTCCTCCTTCTCTTCCACCATTCTTTGCACTGGACTGAAGAAGCCACTGGCTGGTGAAACTTTTCCAGAATAAAGATATCCAAATGTTGTACAAGTATTTCATTCCTCAGTTTGTCGGTTTTCTGAGCCATTTACGTTACATAAGGACGATTATTTACTGAACCTTGGCTGTCTTCAAGAGCGACCTCTGATAAATTTCTCAAACCAGTTTCTGATTAGCCGCTCTGTTGTGTATACTTTGGGTTGCAGGTACTAACAGCCTGATCGATCAGGCCAGCAAACCAGGAGGCCTTGTCTGGAACCTCGCCATGACCTCCGGGATTGACTACAGGTAACCATTACTCCCTCCAGCACTCCCCCCACTACCCGTGCCACCCCTTCCCTCCAAAACCAAAACAACCACCACCACTACCACCACCCCTTCCCTACCACACCAACACAACTTCCCTACCATCATCACCTTCACCACCCCCACCCTCTCCCTACCACATCAACACCACCCCACCAACCACTACCACCATTACCCACCCTCTCCCCTGCTCTCCAACACCACCATCCCCTACCATCACTGGGAGATTTAAAAGCAGATTAGACAGAGACCTAAATGACAATAATTGAGTGTCAATAGGACCAGCGTGGCCTGGGACCAGAGACCTACTGTAGTGTTCATTATATTCTTAGTCCTCTCTTTATTTCTCTATTTCTTTATTTCGTTCACTTCATCACCATTCGCGACAAAGAGTGTTTGAGTCATGGTGTTATTAACATGGTACCATTGTTATCATGGAGAAAAGGTGAGGCAGCGAACAATGGCAAGATTTATAAAGTCCTCCCGCCACCCCCTTTCCAGTGGAAGAGCTGGTCCCCTTGGGCAGTGGAGGACACTACCCTCGGGCCCCCTGAAGCAGTGGAGGGCCCGGCCCTCTGGAGCAGTGGAAAACCCGGCCCACTGAAGCAGTGGAAGACCCAGCCCCCTGGAGCAGTGGAGGGCCCGGCTCCCTTGGAGCAGTGGAGGGCCCGGCTCCCTTGGAGCAGTGGAGGGCCCGGCTCCCTTGGAGCAGTGGAGGGCCCGGCTCCCTTGGAGCAGTGGAGGGCCGGCCCCCTGGATCAGTGAAAGACCCGGCCCCCTGGAGCAGTGGAGGGCCCGGCTCCCTTGGAGCAGTGGAGGGCCGGCCCCCTGGATCAGTGAAAGACCCGGCCCCCTGGAGCAGTGGAGGGCCCGGCTCCCTTGGAGCAGTGGAAGGCCGGTCCCCTGGATCAGTGAAAGACCCGGCCCCCTGGAGCAGTGGAGGGCCCGGCTCCCTTGGAGCAGTGGAGGGCCGGCCCCCTGGATCAGTGAAAGACCCGGCCCCCTGGAGCAGTGGAGGGCCCGGCTCCCTTGGAGCAGTGGAGGGCCGGCCCCCTGGATCAGTGAAAGACCCGGCCCCCTGGAGAAGTGGAGGGCCGGCCCCCTGGATCAGTGAAAGACCCGGCCCCCTGGAGCAGTGGAGGGCCCGGCTCCCTTGGAGCAGTGGAAGGCCGGTCCCCTGGATCAGTGAAAGACCCGGCCCCCTGGAGCAGTGGAGGGCCCGGCTCTCTTGGAGCAGTGGAGGGCCGGCCCCCTGAATCAGTGAAAGACCCGGCCCCCTGGAGCAGTGGAGGGCCCGGCCCTCTGGGCAGCTCATTTTTACTTTCCTTTGCCTTTCTTAAGTTTCTTTTGACATTTCCACGCTGAGTTACACATAAGAACTGTTCTCCATCCAACGGTATTAACGTTAACTTACGACGTTGAACAGCTTGACTTTAATTATTACTGATTCTGTCATCACTGAAGGTTCTTGACTCACATAATGACTAACAATATTCTCATTGGAGAAGTCAGGTATAGATACTGAAAAATAAGAGAAAATTAATTAATGGACGAGTCTTATGGATTCCATCACACAGTGAATTACCTACTCCTTTGTGATAAAGTTGATATGGTAGACAAAGAAAGCATCCTGAAGGAAAATGTTGAATATAAATCTGGCGTGTCTTCGTCTAGCATTAGGGATAATGTTAGAGAGAAGTAAATGACGAATCTGAATGTGGCTAGAAGGATGAGTCGATCTATAACTCACCATGATAACACAAACATAGATAAGCATGTCTACGGAGCAATTTACAATGTGAGCAGACTGATGTTGTAGTAGCCAGGCTTAGGCTTGGTTACAAGTACTTCTGGCAGTCTAATTCTGTAGTAGCCAGGCTTAGGCTTCGTTACAAGTACTTCTGGCAGTCTGATTCTGTAGTAACCAGGCTTAGGCTTCGTTACAAGTACTTCTGGCAGTCTGATTCTGTAGTAACCAGGCTTAGGCTTCTTTACAAGTACTTCTGGCAGTCTGATTCTGTAGTAACCAGGCTTAGGCTTCGTTACAAGTACTTCTGGCAGTCTGATTCTGTAGTAACCAGGCTTAGGCTTCGTTACAAGTACTTCTGGCAGTCTGATTCTGTAGTAACCAGGCTTAGGCTTCGTTACAAGTACTTCTGGCAGTCTGATTCTGTAGTAACCAGGCTTAGGCTTCGTTACAAGTACTTCTGGCAGTCTGATTCTGTAGTAACCAGGCTTAGGCTTCTTTACAAGTACTTCTAGCAGTCTGATTCTGTAGTAACCAGGCTTAGGCTTCGTTACAAGTACTTCTGGCAGTCTGATTCTGTAGTAACCAGGCTTAGGCTTCGTTACAAGTACTTCTGGCAGTCTGATTCTGTAGTAACCAGGCTTAGGCTTCTTTACAAGTACTTCTGGCAGTCTGATTCTGTAGTAACCAGGCTTAGGCTTCGTTACAAGTACTTCTGGCAGTCTGATTCTGTAGTAACCAGGCTTAGGCTTCGTTACAAGTACTTCTGGCAGTCTGATTCTGTAGTAACCAGGCTTAGGCTTCGTTACAAGTACTTCTGGCAGTCTGATTCTGTAGTAACCAGGCTTAGGCTTCGTTACAAGTACTTCTGGCAGTCTGATTCTGTAGTAACCAGGCTTAGGCTTCTTTACAAGTACTTCTAGCAGTCTGATTCTGTAGTAACCAGGCTTAGGCTTCGTTACAAGTACTTCTGGCAGTCTGATTCTGTAGTAACCAGGCTTAGGCTTCGTTACAAGTACTTCTGGCAGTCTGATTCTGTAGTAACCAGGCTTAGGCTTCTTTACAAGTACTTCTGGCAGTCTGATTCTGTAGTAACCAGGCTTAGGCTTCGTTACAAGTACTTCTGGCAGTCTGATTCTGTAGTAACCAGGCTTAGGCTTGGTTACAAGTACTTCTGGCAGTCTGATTCTGTAGTAACCAGGCTTAGGCTTCGTTACAAGTACTTCTGGCAGTCTGATTCTGTAGTAACCAGGCTTAGGCTTCGTTACAAGTACTTCTGGCAGTCTGATTCTGTAGTAACCAGGCTTAGGCTTCTTTACAAGTACTTCTGGCAGTCTGATTCTGTAGTAACCAGGCTTAGGCTTCGTTATAAGTACTTCTGGCAGTCTGATTCTGTAGTAACCAGGCTTAGGCTTGGTTACAAGTACTTCTGGCAGTCTGATTCTGTAGTAACTAGGCTTAGGCTTGGTTACAAGTACTTCTGGCAGTCTAATTCTGTAGTAGCCAGGCTTAGGCTTCGTTACAAGTACTTCTGGCAGTCTGATTCTGTAGTAACTAGGCTTAGGCTTCTTTACAAGTACTTCTGGCAGTCTGATTCTGTAGTAACCAGGCTTAGGCTTGGTTACAAGTACTTCTGGCAGTCTAATTCTGTAGTAGCCAGGCTTAGGCTTGGTTACAAGTACTTCTGGCAGTCTGATTCTGTAGTAACCAGGCTTAGGCTTGGTTACAAGTACTTCTGGCAGTCTAATTCTGTAGTAGCCAGGCTTAGGCTTGGTTACAAGTACTTCTGGCAGTCTGATTCTGCAGTAACTAGGCTTAGGCTTCTTTACAAGTACTTCTGGCAGTCTGATTCTGTAGTAACCAGGCTTAGGCTTGGTTACAAGTACTTCTGGCAGTCTAATTCTGTAGTAACCAGACTTAGGCTTGGTTACAAGTACTTCTGGCAGTCTAATTCTGTAGTAGCCAGGCTTAGGCTTGGTTACAAATACTTCTGACAGTCTGATTCTGTAGTAACCAGGCTTAGGCTTGGTTACAAGTACTTCTGGCAGTCTAATTCTGCAGTAACTAGGCTTAGGCTTCTTTACAAGTACTTCTGGCAGTCTGATTCTGTAGTAACCAGGCTTAGGCTTGGTTACAAGTACTTCTGGCAGTCTAATTCTGTAGTAACTAGGCTTAGGCTTCGTTATAAGTACTTCTGGCAGTCTGATGTTGTAGTTTGCCATACATCCCGATGATCAAACTAAATGCAAAGTATATGGTCAGCCCTATGTGCATAATTGTCCACTTGTTGAGGACTACAGAGATGGATAGTATACTGACCTATGCGATATGCCAAAGTATCTTATTAACGAAAATAAGATAATAGATATATTAAGCAAATATTCTATCTTTGCTTGCTGTTAACCTCCGTTAACACTTTTGCGGCCTAGTTCCTAGGCCTCTTGTGTATCCATATGCTATTGCGCCACCGTTCACAGGATGGATATGGAGTGCACAATAAACTAGCCACTCCGGCGGTAAAATCTAAATTTAAATCTTAATATGATTACAATTTAGAAGGGCCAGTAGGCCTAGGGTAGTGGTCAAAATTTCTTAAGCTATTAATGTGGCTGCTGAACCTTTCACTCTCTCTCTCTCTCTCTCTCTCTCTCTCTCTCTCTCTCTCTCTCTCTCTCTCTCTCTCTCTATCACACGCGCGCGCACACACACACACACACACACACACACACACACACACACACACACACACACACACACACACACACACACACACACACACACACACAGAGGACATCATGCAGTATTGCTACATCAGGGGAGTAACAGGTACCTTGACGGAAGTCCATGACCGGACAACCGGTTCTAACCGAAACACATTTCCCAACACTCTGGGTCAGCTGGTACAACACTCTGGGCCAGCTGGTACAACACTCTGGGCCAGCTGGTACAACAGATCCTCACCTACTTTCCCCACTTCAATGCAACATAGGTCAACTCAGGGACAAGGAAATATGTACCAATTTTTCAACACCTATTTCCTCCCCTTCTTTACGCAAGAGCGCGATACCATAACCTTTGATGAGTTCCGAGAGTTTTTTCTACTCCCAGAGCCCGGCCTTGGGCCAGGCTCGTCTGGCGTTTACATGGTCAACCAGGACACAAATAAAGCCCAACAAATCTATATAATTTTATATGAAACGGACATCACACAGAGATTTTGACGATGTACGCATATATATATATATATATATATATATATATATATATATATATATATATATATATATATATATATATATATATATATATATATATATATATATATATCGTGCCGAATATGTAAAACTGGTCAATTAGCAAGAACTAATTTAAAATTAAGTCCTTTCTAAAATTTTCTCTTATACGTTTAAAGATATATTTTTTTCATTGATGTTGATGTAAAAATTTATAATTTTGCACCAAAAGAAACTTAAAAAACTTACCTAACCTTATTATAACAAGAACAATTTATTTTAGCCTAACCCAACTAAATATATTTTAGATATGTTTACAATAATTTAATACTAAACAAACACAGTGAAATATATTTTTTTCGTTAGGTTCAGAATGATTTTGGCGAAATTATTGCATACACAAATTTTCATTTGTCCTATATGGCAAAATGAGCGTTGCTATTTAAGCCAAGATCGCAAGTTCTGCCTATTCAGCACGACATATATATATATATATATATATATATATATATATATATATATTTTTTTTATTTTATTATCACACCGGCCGATTCCCACCAAGGCAGGGTGGCCCGAAAAAGAAAAACTTTCACCATCATTCACTCCATCACTGTCTTGCCAGAAGGGTGCTTTACACTACAGTTTTTAAACTGCAACATTAACACCCCTCCTTCAGAGTGCAGGCACTGTACTTCCCATCTCCAGGACTCAAGTCCGGCCTGCCGGTTTCCCTGAATCCCTTCATAAATGTTACTTTGCTCACACTCCAACAGCACGTCAAGTATTAAAAACCATTTGTCTCCATTCACTCCTATCAAACACGCTCACGCATGCCTGCTGGAAGTCCAAGCCCCTCGCACACAAAACCTCCTTTACCCCCTCCCTCCAACCCTTCCTAGGCCGACCCCTACCCCGCCTTCCTTCCACTACAGACTGATACACTCTTGAAGTCATTCTGTTTCGCTCCATTCTCTCTACATGTCCGAACCACCTCAACAACCCTTCCTCAGCCCTCTGGACAACAGTTTTGGTAATCCCGCACCTCCTCCTAACTTCCAAACTACGAATTCTCTGCATTATATTCACACCACACATTGCCCTCAGACATGACATCTCCACTGCCTCCAGCCTTCTCCTCGCTGCAACATTCATCACCCACGCTTCACACCCATATAAGAGCGTTGGTAAAACTATACTCTCATACATTCCCCTCTTTGCCTCCAAGGACAAAGTTCTTTGTCTCCACAGACTCCTAAGTGCACCACTCACTCTTTTTCCCTCATCAATTCTATGATTCACCTCATCTTTCATAGACCCATCCGCTGACACGTCCACTCCCAAATATCTGAATACGTTCACCTCCTCCATACTCTCTCCCTCCAATCTGATATTCAATCTTTCATCACCTAATCTTTTTGTTATCCTCATAACCTTACTCTTTCCTGTATTCACCTTTAATTTTCTTCTTTTGCACACCCTACCAAATTCATCCACCAATCTCTGCAACTTCTCTTCAGAATCTCCCAAGAGCACAGTGTCATCAGCAAAGAGCAGCTGTGACAACTCCCACTTTGTGTGTGATTCTTTATCTTTTAACTCCACGCCTCTTGCCAAGACCCTCGCATTTACTTCTCTTACAACCCCATCTATAAATATATTAAACAACCACGGTGACATCACACATCCTTGTCTAAGGCCTACTTTTACTGGGAAAAAATTCCCCTCTTTCCTACATACTCTAACTTGAGCCTCACTATCCTCGTAAAAACTCTTCACTGCTTTCAGTAACCTACCTCCTACACCATACACTTGCAACATCTGCCACATTGCCCCCCTATCCACCCTGTCATACGCCTTTTCCAAATCCATAAATGCCACAAAGACCTCTTTACCCTTATCTAAATACTGTTCACTTATATGTTTCACTGTAAACACCTGGTCCACACACCCCCTACCTTTCCTAAAGCCTCCTTGTTCATCTGCTATCCTATTCTCCGTCTTACTCTTAATTCTTTCAATTATAACTCTACCATACACTTTACCAGGTACACTCAACAGACTTATCCCCCTATAATTTTTGCACTCTCTTTTATCCCCTTTGCCTTTATACAAAGGAACTATGCATGCTCTCTGCCAATCCCTAGGTACCTTACCCTCTTCCATACATTTATTAAATAATTGCACCAACCACTCCAAAACTATATCCCCACCTGCTTTTAACATTTCTATCTTTATCCCATCAATCCCGGCTGCCTTACCCCCTTTCATTTTACCTACTGCCTCACGAACTTCCCCCACACTCACAACTGACTCTTCCTCACTCCTACAAGATGTTATTCCTCCTTGCCCTATACACGAAATCACAGCTTCCCTATCTTCATCAACATTTAACAATTCCTCAAAATATTCCTTCCATCTTCCCAATACCTCTAACTCTCCATTTAATAACTCTCCTCTCCTATTTTTAACTGACAAATCCATTTGTTCTCTAGGCTTTCTTAACTTGTTAATCTCACTCCAAAACTTTTTCTTATTTTCAACAAAATTTGTTGATAACATCTCACCCACTCTCTCATTTGCTCTCTTTTTACATTGCTTCACCACTCTCTTAACTTCTCTCTTTTTCTCCATATACTCTTCCCTCCTTGCATCACTTCTACTTTGTAAAAACTTCTCATATGCTAACTTTTTCTCCCTTACTACTCTCTTTACATCATCATTCCACCAATCGCTCCTCTTCCCTTGGTTACAGCCTTACTTTTTTAAGGGGTGAACCGGTAAGCCTGCGAAAGGCCTCGGTCAGAAGACCAAAAGTTCCAGTGCTGGCTCATCATATGACTATGACCCGCATTAGGAAACACTTTGTCCTGTTTCCTGACGAATCTTACCTAACCTACGAAGACAGGCTGAAGGCGCTGAATGTGTGCTCTCTGGAAAGACGTAGAATTAGGGGAGATATGACTGAAGTGCAGAAACAGAAGACAGAAATAACTACAACAGATGTAAATAACGTGCTGAAAATATCTAACCAAGACAGTGAGTTCAAGTAAGAAAAACTACATTCAAAGAGGATATATGGACAACACTGGCTTGGTAGTAGAGTTGTAGATGAGTGGAACAAACTCCCGAGGAGAGAACCCTGGGTGGCTTTAAAAGTAGGTTAAGACTGGTACATGAGTAGGTGTGGATTAGACCTGCCTAGCATGGGCAAGCAGGTCTATTTCCCTGGCCTACTCACATGGAGGGGAGTGGAGGGTGGGAAGAGAGACTTCTGCTTTTCTATCCCTCTCTCACCTCTTCTCTCACCCCTTCTGCACCATTCCACTCTATGCAAGATAAATTAAACAACAGCTGACCACGAGGGTTGACCACACAAAATATTTAGCTACAGTGGGTGGTGCAGGTGAGTCCGCTTACACCCCAGGTACCCATCTACTCTTAGCTACAGTGGGTGGTGAAGGTGCGTCCGCCCACACCCCAGCCACCCATCTACTCTTAGCTACAGTGGGTGGTGAAGGTGCGTCCGCCCACACCCCAGCCACCCATCTACTCTTAGCTACAGTGGGTGTGAAGGTGCGTCCGCCCACACCCCAGTCACCCATCGAGCCTCAACTAATGGCCTGAACTATCTACGGACGTAGAGTACAAAGACTCTGCAAAAGCCTTCGACAAGTGCGACCATCGTGTGATAGCGCACACAATACGTGTAAAAGGAATAACTGGAAAAGTGGGCAGAGGTATACCTAATCTTTTAACAAACAGAATCCAAAGAGTAATGATAGAATGAAGTCAGAGGCTGCCACAGTGGAAAGATCTCTTCCTCAAGGTACAGTGATCTCTCTTCTTTTTCTCATTCTTTTACACGACATAGAGAGAGATGTCAATCCAGGCATCGTATCATCCTTTGCTAACGATGTAGGATTTGTGTGAGAGTGACATCTGACATCTATTGAGGACACAGCGAATCTTTAAGAACAATGTTTTCCAGTAAGCCACAGACAACAATACGATGTTCACTAAGGACAAATTTTAGTTACTCCGCTCGAATCTTTTAATAGATCGGAAGTTCAGTGCGAGAGACTTACGAGTGACAATGTCGAAATGATTTCACATTCAGAGATCAAAGCAATGTAATTATTGCAATGGCGAGGAAAAATCACAGGATGGGTAAGTAGAGCATTCAACACAAAAGTCGAAGGGGCAATAACGATACGCTTGTCTCTCTAGACTGGAATGCTGCTGTATGCTAACAACCTCCGCCAGATGACCAAAAGCTCCAGCTGCGGGTCATCGTATGACTAAGATTGCGTCAGGAAACACTTGTCCTGTTTCGTGACAAAACCTACCTAACCTAACCTAACCCCGACGAGACAGGGGAAACTGCAGAACTGGATAATGCGCAGAGAACCTTCACTGCCTCTATAAACTTAGACAAGCATCTTGAACTACACTTGTCAGTGGCGTATAGCTCACCATAATTCTAGAGGGATTGGTCCCAAACCTGCACACTGAAATTACTCCACACGAGAGCAAGAAGCCTGTCACCGGTGCGAAAATACCTTTCCACCCAGTCAGTATCTGCCTCGCCCTCCTCCACCCAGTCAGTATCTGCCTCGCCCTCCTCCACCCAGTCAGTATCTGCCTCGCCCTCCTCCACCCAGTCAGTATCTGCCTCGCCTTCCTCCACTCAGTATCTGCCTCGCCCTCCTCCACCCAGTTAGTTCCTGCCTCGCCCTCCTCCACTCTCCACACATAACCCAAGCTCCACCCTGTATTGCCGCACCCCTCCCCAAGCTCCTCCCTGCATACCCCTCCTCAGGCTCCTCCCGACTTACCCCTCCCCGCTACCCTCCTTCCCCCCTCGTAACTCAGCGCCCTAAACACTGCCAATTAAGCCTGAACAACTGCCATTGGATAGTCAACTAGCCTTGCATTACTGTCATGTTTATTGCAAGTGCCGCATGTCATTATCAGAGTCTCATGTCCCTTCAACGGACATGAGCTCTTTATTCCAGGAATTGGAGCTAAAAGCCATTTCTTCGAATATATGTGTGTGTGTGTACTCAACCTAGTTGTGCTCACCTAATTGTGGTTGCAGGGGTCGAGACTCAGCTCATGGCCCCGCCTCTTCCCTGAGTGCTACTAGGCCCTCTCTATGCGGGCTCCATTAGCTTTATTATACCTTATAAGAACATAAGAACATAAGAAAGGAGGAACACTGCAGGAGGCCTGTTGGCCCATACTAGGCAGGTCCTTCACAATTTATCCCACTAACAAACATTTGACCAACCCAATTTTCAATGCCACCCAAGAAATAAGCTCTGATGTGAAAGTCCCACTCAAATCCAACCCCTCCCACTCATGTACTTATCCAACCTATATTTGAAACTACTCAAAGTCCTAGCCTCAATAACCCAACTAGGTAGACTGTTCCACTCATCAACTACCCTATTTCCAAACCAATACTTTCCTATGTCCTTTCTAAATCTAAACTTATCTAATTTAAATCCATTACTGCGGGTTCTCTCTTGGAGAGATATCCTCAAGACCTTGCTAGCTAGTATTCCCTTTATTAATACCTATCTTCCACTTATACACTTCGATCAGGTCTCCCCTCATTCTTCGTCTAACAAGTGAATGTAACTTAAGAGTCTTCAATCTTTCTTCATAAGGAAGATTTCTAATGCTATGTATAAGAACATAAGAACATAAGAAAGGAGGAACACTGCAGCAGGCCTGTTGGCCCATACTAGGCAGGTCCTTTACAATTCATCCCACTAACAACATTTGACCAACCCAATTTTCAATGAAGATTGAGACACTTATGCAACATATGGAAATCTTTATTCAGGAAACGTTTCGCCACACAGTGGCTTCATCAGTCCAATACAAAGAGGAAGGCGTAAGGAGAGGAGGAGAATGAGGTAATCAGTCCCTCAACCTGGAGTCGATGTGTTCAGTCCATCAATCTTGTAGAATGTACAGCATAGGGCCGTAGACGTGGCTTATATACTGTAGAGAGGTGAATGCCACCCAAGAAACAAGCTCCGATGTGCAAGTCCCTCTCAAATCCAACCCCTCCCACTCATGTACTTATCCAACCTAAATTTGAAACTACCCAAAGTCCCAGCCTCAATAACCCAACTAGGTAGACTGTTCCACTCATCAACTACCCTATTTCCAAACCAATACTTTCCTATGTCCTTTCTAAATCTAAACTTATTTAATTTAAATCCATTACTGCGGGTTCTCTCTTGGAGAGATATCCTCAAGACCTTGTTAATATCCCCTTTATTAATTTAGTCATCCTACGCTGAATGTTTTCTAACGAATTTATGTCCATTCTGTAATATGGAGACCAGAATTGAGCTGCATAATCTAGGTGAGGCCTTACTAATGATGTATAAAGCTGCAGTATGACCTCTGGACTTCTGTTGCTTACACTTCTTGATATAAATCCCAGTAATCTATTTGCCTTATTACGTACGCTTAGGCATTGCTGTCTTGGTTTAAGGTTGCTGCTTACCATAACCCCCAAGTCCTTTTCGCAATCTGTATGGCTAAGTTCTACATTATTTAACTTATAAGTGCTAGGGTTATGGACACTCCCGAGCTTCAGAACCTTGCATTTATCTACATTGAACTGCATCTGCCACTTTTCTGACCAAGAGTAGTTTGTCTAAATCCTCCTGAAGTTCCCTAACATCTACATTTGAATCAATTATCCTACCTATCTTCGTGTCATCGGCGAATTTGCTCATATCACTAGTAATTCCTTCATCAAGATCATTGATATATATTATAAACAACAACGGGCCCAAGACTGATCCCTGTGGAACGCCACTTGTTACTGATCCCCACTCGGATTTAACCCCATTTATGGACACCATTCATCACACACATGGACACTCTCTGCTTCCTGTCTGTGAGCCATGATTCGATCCACGAGAGCACTCTTCCCCCAATGCCATGAGCAGCTACTTTCTTCAACAGTCTTTGTTGAGAACTCTATCAAATGCCTTACTAAAATCTAAGTAAATAATATCAAATTCTTTATCGTGGTCAACAGCCTCAAAAGCTTTACTGAAGAAAGTTAATAAATTAGTTAGACAAGACCGGCCTCTTGTGAATCCATGCTGTGTATCATTAATCAAGCTATGCTTATCGAGATGGCTTCTTATAATCTCAGCTATAATTGACTCTAGTAATTTGCCTACAATTGAGGTCAGGCTTATTGGGCGGTAATTTGACGGTAACGACTTATCCCCTGTTTTAAAAATAGGAATTACATTAGCCATCTTCCACATATCAGACACTACACCTGTTTGAAGAGATAAATTAAAAATATTAGTTAATGGTTTACAGACTTCCATTTTGCATTCCTTTAGAACCCTTGAAAAAACCTCATCAGGACCCGGTGACTTATTTTGCTTCAGTCGGTCTATTTGCTTCACAACCATTTCACTAGTGACTGTGATGTTACATAATTTGTCTTCTTCTGATCCACTATAAAAATTAATTACCGGAATATTATTAGTGTCTTCCTGTGTAAAAACCGAGAGAAAATAATTATTTAAAATCGAGCACATTTCATTCTCTTTGTCAGTAAGATGCCCATAGTTATTTTTAAGGGGACCTATCTTATCTCTGACTTTTGTTCTATAGACCTGGAAAAACTTTTGGGGTTAGTTTTAGAATCCCTAGCAACTCTAATTTCATAGTCCCTTTTAGCTTTTCTTATTCCCTTTTTAATGTCCCTCTTAATGTCAATATACTGATTCATAAGATGACCCTCGCCTCTTTGGATACGCCTATAAATTCCTTTCTTATGCCCTAGTAGATATTTCAGCCTATTATTCATCCATTTTGGGTCATTTCTATTTGATCTAATTTCCTTATAAGGGATAAACGTTCTTTGAGCAGCATGTATTGTGTTCAGAAAACTGTCATATTGATAGCTCTCTTCGTTACCCCAGTCAACAGATGATAAGTGTTCTCTAAGCCCATCGTAATCTGCTAAGCGAAAATCTGGGACTGTTACTGAGTTATCCCTACTATCATACTTCCATTTAATTCTAAATGTAATTGATTTGTGGTCGCTAGCACCCAATTCCTCTGAAACTTCTAAATTATTAACAAGGGATTCATTGTTTGCCAGAACTAAGTCAAGCAGGTTATTACCCCTTGTAGGTTCTGTCACAAACTGCTTCAAAAAACAATCCTGAACTACTTCTAAGAAGTCGTATGATTCTAAATTCCCAGTCAAGAAATTCCAATCAATATGACTAAAGTTAAAGTCTCCTAGAATTACTACATTATCGTGCCTTGTGGCCCTAACAATTTCCTCCCATAGTAGTCTCCCTTGGTCCCTATCTAAATTTGGGGGACGGTATATCACACCTAAAATTAATTTTTCATGCCCCTCTGAAAATTCTATCCAAACAGACTCTGTATGTGTTACTTCAGACTTAATACCCGTTTTTATGCAACAGTTCAATCGATTTCGGACATACAATGCCACCCCACCCCCCTTCCCGATACTTCTATCTACTTGGAACAATTTAAAACCCTGAATGTGACATTCTGCAGGCATGTCCCGACTTTTTGAATTAAACCACGTCTCAGTAATGGCAAATACATCTATGTTACCTGCACTAGCAACTAGTCTCAACTCGTCCATCTTATTCCTAGCACTGCGACTATTTGTGTAATAAATATTTAAAGACCCTCCTCTGTCTTTACCCTTCCTGCTCCTTTCTGTTATTCCACTAAACCTATTACTGTCCTTGTCAATTAGTGCCACTGGCTTTCCAATATCCACCTCATTTTGCCTATTACTAGTTCTCCTAGTACTCATATTACTACCCTGCGACTTCACAGTTTTCCCGCCAAAATCCATACCACTAACTATTCCTAGTTTAAAGACCTAACAGCTCCCTCCACTGCGTTGGCCAGTGCTCCCACCCCACACCTAGATAAGTGAACCCCATCCCTGGCATGCATGTCATTTCTGCCATAGAAGAGGTCCCAGTTGTCAATGAATGTTACCGCATTTTCCTTACAGTATTTGTCCAGCCAGCAATTGACACCAATTGCTCTGGACAACCATTCATTTCCAACTCCTCTCCTTGGCAAAATGCCACATATGACAGGTTTCCCACCCTTCCTCCTAATTATCTCTATTGCTGACCTATACCTGCTAATCAGGTCCTCACTCCTACGTCTGCCTACATCGTTGCCTCCAGCACTGAGACAGATAATAGGATTGCTCCCATTACCTCTCATGATGTCATCCAGACGGCTAACAATTTCCTTCATCCCAGCCCCAGGAAAACACACTCTCTGCCTCCTACTCCTATCCTTCAAGCAGAATGCCCTATCCATGTGCCTAATCTGGCTATCCCCAACAACAACAATGTTTTTACCTTCCTTGGCGTCGTCCGTCGTGATGCTCCGAGTAGTCGACTCACATTCGCCAGGTAGCATTACACCACTTGTAGAATTCGTCAAGACGTTCTCGATGGTCTTCGTTGGGGTTTCTAGGGATGTCTTACTCACGTCTGCCAATGCTTCTTTGGTGCTCGTTGTGGCATTCCCAGCAGAACACTCACATTCGTCGGGTAGCACCGAGAATGAGTTGGAAGTTTCCACGGTAGTCTTCTGGTTTCTCGTTGTTTCCGCCTCTCCAACCGTTTTCTTGATCTTCAGCTTGGTTCCATGTTGCCCGGCCACTGACCAAGCTCCCCTCTTAACCTGGGGACTCACAACAGAAGGATTACTACGAATCCTCTTGTTCTCCTCCGTTAATCGCCTTATCTCCATCTTAGCAACTCTGAGCTCTTCTCTCAGCTGCTGGTAAAGTTGCTCAAGAGAGGGCATCCTGGTTCAGATTCACAGAGAGCACATAAACAGGTCTTCACAGAGCTAAGTACACGTCACCACTTATCTTAGCGCTATGTATGGTTCCTGCCTCCACTACCTCACTTGCTAGGCTATTCCACTTCTTGACTACTCTATGACTGAAGAAATACTTCCTAACATCCCTTTGACTCATCTGGGTCTTCAACTTCCAATGGTGACCCTTTGTTTCTGTGTCCCCTCTCTGGAACATCCTGTCTCTGTCCACCTTGTCTATTCCACGCAGTATTTTGTATGTCGTTATCATGTCTCCCTTAACCTTCCTGTCCTCCAGTGTCGTCAGGTGTGTGTGTGTGTGTGTGTGTGTGTGTGTGTGTGTAAGTAATGTATGCGGATAAACACCAGTGTACAGCCTTAAGTAGTGTGTATGCCTACCTGATTTTGCTGGGGGTTCGAGCCTTGGGCTCCTGGTCGTCACACAAAGGGGGAGGATGACAACACTACGCCACTGACACACAAAATATTTCCTCGCTCCCTCTTCGAACAAAAGGCAATTACTGTTACCATTAACGGTATCATTGAAGCGGATGATTGCATGTTCTCTGCCTGTAAACACAGTCTGAAGGATCAAGAAGGTAAGGAATATCAGCAATAATGAGAATGATACAGCCGTAATTACTGCTGTAACTACCACTGTGATTACTGCTGTAACTACCACTGTAATTACTGCTGTAACTACCATGTAATTACTTCTGTAACTACCACTCTAATTACTACTGTAACTACCACTGTAATTACTGCTGTAACTACCACTTTAATTACTGCTGTAACTACCATGTAATTACTACTGTAACTACCACTGTAATTACTACTGTAACTGACAGATACAGTCACACTGTAACAAATACAATAAAGCTGTAACAGATAGAGTAAAGCTGTAACAGATACAGTCACACTGTAACAGATAGTCACACTGTAACGCATGCAATCACACTTTAACAGATACAGTCACGATATGACACATACACTCACACTGTAACACAGTCACACTGTGACAGATACAATCAGGTTCTAACACATGCAGTAGCGATATAACAGATACAGTCACACTGTAACACTAGTAACTGGCTCACTGTAACACTGGTAACTGACACACTGTAACACTAGTAACTGACTCACTGTAACACTGGTAACTGACACACTGTAACACTAGTAACTGACTCACTGTAACACTGGTAACTGACACACTGTAACACTAGTAATTGACTCACTGTAACACTGGTAACTGACACACTGTAACACTAGTAACTGACTCACTGTAATACTGGTAACTGACTCACTGTAGCACTGGTATCCGACAAACTGTAACACTGGTACCTGACACACTGTAACACTAGTACCTGACTCACTGTAATACTGGCACCTGACACACTGTAACACAGTCACATTGTAACAGATACAATCAGGTTCTAATACATACAGTCGCGATGTAACAGATACAGTCACACTGTAACACTGGTACCTGACTCACTGAAACACTGGTAACTGACTCACTGTAACACTGGTAGCTCATCGTAACACTGGTAACTGACTCACTGTAACACTGGTATCTGATTCGCTGTAACACTGGTACCTGACACACTGTAACACTGGTACCTACACACTGTAACAGATACAGTCAGGTTCTAACAGTCGCGATGTAACAAATAGTCACACTGTAACACTGGTACCTGACTCACTGTAACACTGGTACCTGACACACTGTAACACTGGTATCTGACACACTGTAACACTGGTATCTGACACACTGTAACACTGGTATCTGACACACTGTAACTTTGGTACCTGACTCACTGTAATCCTGGTACCTGACTCACTGTAACACTGGTACCTGGAACACCGTAACACTGGTACCTGACTCACTGTAACACCGGTACCTGGCACACCGTAACACTGGTACCTGACTCACTGTAACACTGGTACCTGGCACACCGTAACACTGGTACCTGACTCACTGTAACACTGGTATCTGGCACACCGTAACACTGGTACCTGACTCACTGTAACGCTGGTACCTGGCACACCGTAACACTGGTACCTGACTCACTGTAACGCCGGTACCTGGCACACCGTAACACTGGTACCTGACTCACTGTAACACTGGTACCTGGCACACCGTAACACTGGTACCTGACTCACTGTAACGCTGGTACCTGGCACACCGTAACACTGGTACCTGACTCACTGTAACGCTGGTACCTGGCACACCGTAACACTGGTACCTGACTCACTGTAACACTGGTACCTGGCACACCGTAACACTGGTACCTGGCACACCGTAACACTGGTACCTGACTCACTGTAACACTGGTAACTTTCTCACTGTAGCACTGGTATCCGACAAACTGTAACACTGGTACCTGACACACTGTAACACTGGTACCTGACTCACTGTAACACTGGCACCTGGCACACCGTAACACTGGTACCTGACTCACTGTAACGCTGGTACCTGGCACACCGTAACACTGGTACCTGACTCACTGTAACACTGGTACCTGGCACACCGTAACACTGGTACCTGACTCACTGTAACACTGGTACCTGGCACACCGTAACACTGGTACCTGACTCACTGTAACACTGGCACCTGGCACACCGTAACACTGGTACCTGACTCACTGTAACGCTGGTACCTGGCACACCGTAACACTGGTACCTGGCTCACTGTAACACTGGTACCTGGCACACCGTAACACTGGTACCTGACACACCGTAACACTGGTACCTGACACACCGTAACACTGGTACCTGACTCACCGTAACACTGGTACTTGACTCACCGTAACACTGGCACCTGGCACACCGTAACACTGGTACCTGACACACCGTAACACTGGTACCTGACTCACTGTAACACTGGTACTTGACTCACTGATTGTAACTGCTACTTCAAGTTTGCGTTACCATGACGACGATGACGCAAAGCTTCAGCGGAATTCAGTTATAATATTAAAGGTGAGAATCACGTGTGAAGTAACGAGTACGTAGACTCTATGGCATCATACGGAGAATACAGACATTACAGACACTATGGTGTCGTACAGATCTCTCTCCTCTGGTTGACTCCAGGTCTGGTAGACTCCAGGTCTGGTAGACCCCAGGTCTGATTGACTCCAGGTCTGGTAGACCCCAGGTCTGGTAGACTCCAGGTCTGGTAGACCCCAGGTCTGGTTGACTCCAGGTCTGGTAGACCCCAGGTCTGGTAGACTCCAGGTCTGGTAGACTCCAGGTCTGATTGACTCCAGGTCTGGTAGGAGATACCTGGAGAGAGTTCCGGGGGTCAACGCCCCCGCGCCCCGGTCTGTGACCAGGCCTCCTTAGGTCAGTGTCCCAGGATGCGACCCACACCAGTCGACTAACACCCAGGTACCCATTTTACTGATGGGGAACATAGACAACAGGTTGAAAGAAACACGTCCAATGTTTCTACTCTGGCTGGGAATCGAACCCAGGCCCTTACCGTGTGAAGCGAGAGCGTTAACCACCAGGCCACCAGGCTCCAGGTCTGGTAGACCCCAGGTCTGGTAGACCCCAGATCTGGTAGACTCCAGGTCTGATTGACTCCAGGTCTGGTAGGCTCCAGGTCTGGTAGACCCCAGGTCTGATAGACTCCAGGTCTGGTAGACTCCAGGTCTGGTTGACTCCAGGTCTGGCAGACTCCAGGTCTGGTAGACTCCAGATCTGGTAGACCACAGGTCTGGTAGACTCCAGGTCTGGTAGACCACAGGTCTGGTAGACTCCAGGTCTGGTAGACTCCAGGTCATTCCCAATTCGTGACAGAAGACCAGTAGTAATTCTCCTAACAATTGAACTTCACTGTTAACCCACAATGTTTGTATTTATTTACAGAAGGTTCAATTATGGCAAACTTGGGCACCACTGACTTTATTAGTGTTGCCACTCAGAGAAGAGTGTTGCCACTCAGAGAGGTGTTGCCACTCAGAGAAGCATTTTCCCACTCAGAGAAGAGTGTTGCCACTCAAAAATGGGCACTGTGTGAAAGATATGGATAACCAAGTTAATGTAAACTAATTCAGAGGGGAAATGAGGGTACCTTACAGCGTCGTTTTGAACGCCAGTACTGTCTCCGCGACACTGACGACCTCTGATCAGCGCTGTTTCTGCCATGGATTTATCTCGCGAAATCGCAATAGCACGACTGCAAACTAATCGGGGAAAGGGACGGAAGCTTGTGTGTAACACAAGTGTTTCCTGCACCTGTTTTATTGTTACTGTCTGCTTGTGAGGCTGATGCTGACAGAGCACACACACCATAAGGCAATGTGTGGTGTGAATATTGTGCAAAGAAACCGTAGCTTGGAGATTAGAAGGAGGTTCGAGGTTACTAAAAGTATTATCCAGAGGGCTGAAGACGGGTTGTTGATGTAGTTCGTGCATTTAATGAAACTGAAAGCCAGTCAAAAATTAGTTTCCAGTCTTTCACTTCACTGACAGAGGGAAGAAGAGCTCTACTCGCGCAGGTATGGTGAAGCAAATGGGATTAGCACATGAACGTTTTTTTTTTTTTTTTGCCAAGTCCAGGATAAACGGGGCACACTTTCACTGGAACTCGCTTAGACTCCAAAGACTGAATGCATCTTTCGCTGAGTTATTGTCTTTGAATTTCAAAAAAGCTCTTCCTGGAGCTCTGTAGATACGTCCGTGAATCATGCAGTGTATCTCAACAGCTGTAGGATTCTTGAGCTTGGCGAGTGCCAAGACTCCAGCTCCCGACCCCCAACACTGCTGGGGCATCATCCGTACGCTCCGATTACATACCTCCACAGTAGTCCTTCCCTATCATCACATCTCCTGTTGTTGTCGTGGTCAATGGACGACAAAACAGGAAGTTCTCTTTGATGTCTTGACCATCAACATATCGGACAAACTCGAGGAACAAAGAAACACTTGCCATTCACCTGACTGCATGGCAAAGCACGATGATGTTATCTTGGCAGTCACTTGATCTTTAATATTGTGAATTATATATATCCGTGACTTGATAGTGCTATTAGTGAGAGGAATTTTCTTCGGTTTAACTGCGTCATCGTTGAGGATTAGTGGAAGGCCTCGGGTCAGATGACCAACGGCGGGTCATTATATGACCAAGACCCACGTCAGGAAACACTTGTCCTGTTTCCTGACAAACCTTACCTAACCTAATCTTTGAGGACGGAAAGTTGTGCACTATCAAGGAAACATAGCTTGATCATGGCTTCTCCAGTTCAGTGTGCCCTCTTATCCTTGGCTATACACAGAACAACTACGTACGAAGTGCGTGAGGCAGCCTTGGAAGCCTGTTGGATGGATCCCCTGTCATCCAGCCTCAGTCCCTTCAAACCATCGGATTTCTACTTTTAAAAAATGCGCAATCTTCTTCAGGTAAGCCTGAGAGAATGAAGTTTTCTAAGATGCTGTTGTAGCTGTGGCTTCATGGCATTATTTGCAAGTGTTACACAGTGGGGCAGCTCTGTACCGTCCCTCACAACGTATGACAATCCATACAGGATGTATTCTCCCTGGTAGCATCTCTTCTTACTTTCCTGTGGAAAAATCAGACACTTTTGCAAAATCTGAGGAAATGTTTCACCAGCAAATGGCTTCCTCAGGCCGGTACAAGTGGCTTCCTCAGGCCGGTACAAGTGGCTTCCTCAGGCCGGTACATGTGGCTTCCTCAGGCCGGTACAGAGGAAACCATTTGATTCCAAAATGTTTCAAAAGTGTGTAACTCTTCAACTTGTCAGTTTTCTAAATCATTTACCAAGGCTTTGATTCCCCCTTCCTTCCTTCCTTCCTTCTTTCCTTCCAAACCTTCCTTCCTTCCACACACACACACACATGTAATCTTAACTATCTAAGATGGTTATTTTATTATTTTTACCTCATTTCTTTAGTTCCTCCCTTCCTGGAATATCCCACAGGGGGAGAAATTCCTCTCCTTCCCCAACCGTTGGGAACCTGGGGTTGAGGTTGAACACTGCCTCTTACTACAGTGCCTCTTACTACAGTGCCTCTTACTACAGTGCCTCTTACTGCAGTGCCTCTCACTACAGTGCCTCTTACTGCAGTGCTGCTTACCAGAGTGCCACAAGAAACAGCTTTGATAAGGCTGCACAATGTCACCCATCAGAATGCCACAAGTAACACCTTCAATGCTGACGTTGCACAGTGCCACCCACCAGAGTGCCACAAGTAACACCTTCAATGTTGACGTTGCACAGTGCCACCCACCAGAGTGCCACAAGTAACACCTTCAATGCTGACGTTGCACAGTGCCACCCACCACAGTGCCACAAGTAACTAATTCAATGCCACAGAGAAACTTGCCCATTCCAAGGAACACTTTTACTAATGAATATTAAGACATAAAAGTTAAGAATAACTCCAGCAAGGAGTGTGTGCTGGCAGCTTACTTCCTCCTTAACAGCCCAGCTTAATCCCAAGCTTTCCTCTCAGCTCACATTACCTCCTCGTTCTCCTCAGCACCCAGGCTCGATTTTTCTCTCCGTTTCTCTTGTTAAAACTGAATTTCTTTCTGTCTTAATTTAAAGGCAGTTCCAGTCATCAGCTTGTGAAGCATCACTGTCTACCTTCTCTGGGATTTATCTACTGTGGCCGTACGTGTCTACATTTATCTACTGTGGCCGTACGTGTCTACATTTATCTACTGTGGCCGTACGTGTCTACATTTATCTACTGTGGCCGTACGTGTCTACATTTATCTACTGTGGCCGTACGTGTCTACATTTATCTACTGTGGCCGTACGTGTCTACATTTATCTACTGTGGCCGTACGTGTCTACATTTAGCTAAGATATATCTGTAAATGCAGTGTTTTTGAAAAGTATGAGCCGAGGCACTGACTGTCTGGTCTGCCTACCTGCCTTCCCCACCAACACTCGCCCTCTCCAACACTTCCCCTCGTCAACACTTGCCTCACCAACACGCTACCTTCTCCACCACCAGAAATAAGGTCACCGGTAGTGGTAGTGATGGTTGTTGTTGTTGTCGATGGTAGTGGTGGTTGGTAGTGGTGGTGATGGTAGTAGTAGTGTGGTGGTAGCTATGATGTAAACAGTTTAGAAAGAGAACAAGTTGACAAATTAGAAACTTGTATAATATTTAGGAATATTTATCGAGGAAACATTTCGCCAACCAGTGACTTTTTCAGTCAGTCAGGACAAGTGTACGTTAGTCAGGACAAGTTTGCGTCAGTCAGGGTAATTGTACGTCAGTCAGGACAAGTGTACGTCAGTCAAGATGTGTACGTCAGTCAGGATGTGTACGTCAGTCAGGGCAAGTGTACGTCAGTCAGGATGTGTACGTCAGTCAGGGCAAGTGTACGTCAGTCAGGACAAGTGTACGTCAGTCAAGACAACAAGTGCACATTAGTCGGGACAACAGTGTGCGTCAAATGGGTCAGATTTCAACTGATCTTTTCAAACCAAAAACCCGGAGGATCTTAACCCGTCTTGCTGGAACCCGGGGGTTCTCAACCCACCCGGGGGGCCCTTAGACCATACAGGGGTCCTTAACCCACCCTGAGGGGATGGCCCAAAACTTACCTGGCCCAGTCTAATTTCTGGCACTATTGTTGACACTGTCAGGGAAGTTAACACTTAGCATCCCCCCTTACTAAAAACCCCCCTCCCCTCCCTCCCACCCTCTCTATCTATCTATCTATCTATCTTCTTTGATATACCTTTCATGAATACCGAGTTTTTCTACTCCTGGAGCCCGGCCATAGACCAGACTCGTCTGGTGCTAGCCTGGTCAACCAGGCTGTTGCTGCTGGTACCAGGGTAAGGGAAGAGAGGGAAGGAGGCACAAGGCTGCACCTGGAAGGTCACTATCAACCTACCATTCTTGTAGATCTGCTTGCAATATTACAAAGACCAGCTTGTTACAAAGACCAGCCTAACCCTGCCATACACATTTTTAACCCCTGTCCACCTGCTTCAATACCTCCTTAAAACATACACACACATAGCAAAGAGGCGGGGCCAGGAGCTATGAATCGACTCTTGAGCACAAACAGGTGAAAACACACATATACCTGAGAGGTGGCAGGGGTGTGAGAGGCGGTAGGATTGTGAGACGTGGCAGGGGTGTGCCAGGGTAAAGGTTACTGTAGGTAATGGTGGTTAGTGCAAGAGTGAACTATAAATTGCAGATGGTGTAACAGCTTAGTTTTAGGTAAAAAGTTAAATGTCAAAGAGAGAGAGAGAGAGAGAGACAGAGAGCATAAGAACATAAGAAAGAAGGAACATTGCAACAGGCCTACTGACCCATGCGAAGCAGGTCCAGAGAGAGAGAGAGAGAGAGAGAGAGAGAGAGAGAGACTGCGTCAATGAAGGAATTTTCGTTAAAGAGGGAGTCTACGTCAAAGAATCTGCATCAGAGTGTACGTCAGTCGGCGACAGAGTCTGCGTCAAAAAAGGAGTCTGCATCAGTGGCTGGACTTTCAGCGAGGAGGCCAGTGTGTTGTGGCGGTATAGAAATAAGAAGTGAATTCCACATACCCGCTGATAGACAGGACAATCTATTATGATATGGTTGACTGACAGTGTGACCTTATAGTCCTGACAGAGTGGCACCAGCGACACCGGACATTTCTCCACATGATATCCGTGGGTGAGTAGCGCATGTTCTGATACGTAACTATGAGAGCGCAGTCTCCCAAAACCTGACAATGGCGGGGCACTGTACTTCCCACCTCAAAGGCTCTAGTCTGGCTAACCACTTTCCTCGGAATCTCTTCGTAAATGTTACCTAGCTCACACTCCAACAGCACCTCAGGTCATAAAAGCACTTGTCCTCACTGGGTCAAACTGACCTCACTAGGTCAAGGCATTGGCTTAAGCCGGTGGGAGAATTGGACCTGCCTCGCATAGGCCAGTAGGCCTGTTGCAGTGTTCCTTCTTTCTTATGTTCTTGTCTCCACTCCTATCTAACACGCTCACACGACCAGGATCTCAACCAACGTTGGCTGGAAAACAATGTGGTATGGTCAGGTGTGGACCAAAGTTACTGCATTGGCTTGGAGTTTCAGGACTCACTCGCCATGGTTTCAAACCCCACCCGTACCGTGATCTGTTTGCAATCGTGTCATTACGATTTCGTGTGTCAGTATGAGAAATGGTTATCCCTGAGAGAGATCATGAACACCTGACCGAGTTGCAGAGTCTGGTTCACTGCCCGGAACACCTCAATATCTGGGGACCCAGCAAAAAAAAAAAATGACTCCTTTATATTTACCAGAAATGCAACATAACCAATGTTGCATATAAAGGACAATGAGCTGAGCTCGTGGACCGAACTCAGGGGCGAATCCGGGATTAGGGGCTCTGAAGCTTAAGTTTCAGGGTCCCTAATACCGAATGGGCCGCAGAAGCGACTTTATTCCAGACTGATTAAAAATATTGGGTCTCCTGTATGAGAAGGGGCTGCAAAGGGGCCCCCATAACAGGGCCCCAGAAATGTGGGTCCGCCACTGGCAACATCAACTGAGGAAGCGGACACAGTCGCAGTGTGCATGACAGTACTGAGAAACACACACACCGTTACACCTGGATAAGATGGTTCTAAAGTACCCTCAAAATGGCCTAAGATCTCTCAAAAGAGCTTAGGGTCGATACCAGGTAGAGTTATCTCCACCGATGGCTTAAAGAACAGTCAGACTGGCTTAAGCCAGGACGGGGATACATATAAACTATTTTCAAGTATGGAGATGTGTTTAATTATTATTTTCATTATTATTGTTATTATTATTATTATTATAAGTTATTATTATTATTTTAAGTTATTGTTTTTATCATTATTATTCAGGAGGAAGCGCTAAACTCGTCAGGGTTAAACAACGCTGGGGGAGGGGGGAGAGTGAGAGATCATGCCGTTTGATCCGAGAACGGAGGGAAGGGGTAGGGGGGGTGAGGGTGTAGCTCCATTTGCCTGGATCAAGATCCCCTGGGTTGACATCAAGGCCCCTTCCCCCCTACTTCAAGGCTCGCAGTCAAGAGGAAAATGTTAAGTAGCGTTTTTCTTAAGTTCTCTTGTATGACACTGGGTAATGGGGGGAGGGGGGAGGGGGGAGAGGGAGGAAGGAGAGAGGAAGGGAAGAGAGGCAGGGAAGAGAGGGAGGGAAGAGAGGGAGGGGAGAGGGAGGGGGACAGAGGAAGGGGGAGAGAGGGAGAGAGAGGAAGGGGGAGAGAGGGAGATATATATATATATATATATATATATATATATATATATATATATATATATATATATATATATATATATATATATATATATATATATATATATATATATATATATATATAGAGAGAGAGAGAGAGAGAGAGAGAGAGAGAGAGAGGGACAAAGAGAGAGAGAGAGACAGAGAGAGAGAGAGAGAGGGAGAGAGAGAGAGAGAGGGACATAGAGAGAGAGAGGGACAAAGAGAGAGAGAGAGAGAGAGAGAGAGAGAGAGAGCAATAATAAACCTGGCAGTGACTTAGCTTCTTACTCTGCAAGTCTTGTCAAGTCAAGTAGTCAATCAGCAGAACAAACAACTTCAGTGTTTGCAAGCAACGGTGAGCCCTGGCGTACATGTACGTGTACGTACGTACACCCTCCGTGTTTGCTGATGACGTAAACACTGCAAAGAATACGTACAATGAGGGTGAGACGTCCCAGGGATGGTCAAGTAAATGGCTGCTAGAGTTCAAGCCACACAAATGCAAGGTCATGAGATCCGGTGACGGGGAGGAGAAACCGTAAACTAACAAGTGAAAAATTAACCATACCACGGATGGGGTTTGAACCCCATCCGTGGTATGGCCAGCTAGCTGGCCCAGTGGCTAACGCGACGGTCTGGAGTTTTGAGACTCTCTTACCGCGGGTTCAAACCCCAACCGTGGTATGGTTTGTTTGCAATCGTGTCATTACGATTTCGTGAGCCAAGTGAAAAATTACTTGTCAAAGGCTTTTGCAAAGTCTGTGTATACTACACCTGCATTCTGTTTTTCTTTCAGTGCATCCAAGGGTCTTTATCACACTGGCAACCAGTCAACCGCACCTGGGAGAGAGTCTTCCCTCCGTCTTATATATCTTCTTAGACATCTGTACACGTTCACATCGTGTTCGTGTCGTGGAATATTTAGAATAATACTGCTACGTGTGTGTGTGTGTGTGTGTGTGTACTCACCTATATGTGGTTGCAGGGGTCGATTCATAGCTCCTGGCCCCGCCTCTTCACTGGCCGCTACTAGGTCACTCCCCCTGAACCGTGAGCTTTATCATACCTCTGCTTAAAGCTATGTATGGATCCTGCCTCCACTACATCGCTTTCCAAACTATTCCACTTACTGACTACTCTGTGGCTGAATAAATACTTCCTAACATCCCTGTGATTCATCTGTGTCTTCAACTTCCAACTGTGTCCCCTTGTTGCTGTGTCCAATCTCTGGAACATCCTGTCTTTGTTCACCTTGTCAATTCCTCTCAGTATTTTGTATGTCGTTATCATGTCCCCCCTATCTCCCCTGTCCTCCAGTGTCGTCAGGTTGATTTCCCTTAACCTCTCCTCGTAGGACATACCTCTTAGCTCTGGAACTAGTCTTGTTGCAAACCTTCGCACTTTCTCTAGTTTCTTTACGTGCTTGGCTAGGTGTGAGTTCCAAACTTGTGCCGCATACTCCAATATGGGCCTAACGTACACGGTGTACAGGGTCCTGAACGATTCCTTATTAAGATGTCCGAATGCTGTTCTGAGGTTTGTTAGGCGCCCATATGCTGCAGCAGTTATTTGGTTGATGTGCGCTTCAGGAGATGTGCCTGGTGTTATACTAACCCCAAGATCTTTTTCCTTGAGTGAGGTTTGTAGTCTCTGGCCCCCCTAGACTGTACTCCGTCTGCGGTCTTCTTTGCCCATCCCCAACCTTCATGACTTTGTACTTGGTAGGGTTGAACTCCAGGAGCCAATTGCTGGATCAGGTCTGCAGCCTGTCCAGATCCCTTTGTAGTTCTGCCTGGTCTTCGATCGAATGAATTCTCCTCATCAACTTCACGTCATCTGCAAACAGGGACACTTCGGAGTCTATTCCTTCCGCCATGTCGTTCACAAATACCAGAAACAGCACTGGTCCTAGGACTGAGCCCTGTGGGACCCCGCTGGTCACAGGTGCCCACTCTGACACCTCGTCACGTACCATGACTCGCTGCTGTCTTCCTGACAGTATTCCCTGATCCATTGTAGTGCCTTCCCTGTTATCCCTGCTTGGTCCTCCAGTTTTTGCACTAATATCTTGTGTGGAACTGTGTCAAACGCCTTCTTGCAGTCCAAGAAAATGCAATCCACCCACCCCTCTCTCTCTTGTCTTACTGCTGTCACCATGTCATAGAACTCCAGTAGGTTTGTGACACAGGATTTCTCATCCCTGAAACCATGTTGGCTGCTGTTGATGAGATCATTCCTTTCTAGGTGTTCCACCACTCTTCTCCTGACAATCTTCTCCATGACTTTGCATACTATACATGTCAGTGACACTGGTCTGTAGTTTAGTGCTTCATGTCTGTCTCCTTTTTTAAAGATTGGGACTACATTTGCTGTCTTCCATGCCTCAGGCAATCTCCCTGTTTCGATAGATGTATTGATTATTGCTGTTAGGGGTACACATAGCGCCTCTGCTCCTCTCTCAGGACCCATGGAGAGATGTTATCCGGCCCCATTGCCTTTGAGGTATCTAGCTCACTCAGAAGCCTCTTCACTTCTTCCTCGGTTGTGTGTACTGTGTCCAGCACTTGGTGGTGTACCCCACCTCTCCGTCTTTCTGGAGCCCCTTCTGTCTCCTCTGTGAACACTTCTTTAAATCTCTTGTTGAGTTCCTCACATACTTCACGGTCATTTCTTGTTGTCTCTCCTCCTTCCTTCCTGTGTGTGTGTGTGTGTGTGTGTGTGTGTGTGTGTGTGTGTGTGTGTGTGTGTGTGTGTGTGTGTGTGTGTGTGTGTGTGTGTGTGTGTGTATACTGACCTATATGGAGTTGCAGGAGTCAATTTACAGCTCCTGGCCCCCGCCTCTTCACAAGTCGCTACTAGGTCCACTCTCCCTGCTCCAAGAGCTTTATCATACCTCTTTTTAAAACATTTTCCTCCCTGTCAGAGAATTGAACCCCGGTCTCTCTCGTGACAGGTGAGGATACACACACACACACACACACACACACACACACACACACACACACACACACATGAACCAGCGAACCAGTAAAGATGCGGCCCCAGGGGCTCTGAATCAACCCCTGCAACCACAAATAGGTTAGTACACACAATTTTAACGTAAAATTGACAAACTAACACCAATACACTACGGCAACACCCAAAACCTTCTGCCAATTATGATGCATCAGTGTGGAAAGTTTGCAGATTGCCGAAAGAGGCGTTTCCCAAGTTATAAAAGAGGGACAAGTTACCACATAGAAACCAATACCACGGGTGGGTTTTGTAAACCGAGCCGAGGGCCTCGGCCTTGCCGGGTCACCAACTGTCAAAGACCCGGGCAGGAGCAATACCGCGAATCTAATCAAGGATAGCCTCGTTGTCCACACCACAGAGTGGTGGTTGCAATAATACAAATAAACGGGAATGAGGACCTGTTACTTGTAGTGTACCACCGGGGGTGTACTGGTAGTGTACAACCGGGGGTGTACTGGTAGTGTACAACCGGGGGTATACTGGTAGTGTGCCACCGGGGGTCAGTGTTGTCCCACTGGTTCACAATCTACGTCAACGATACAGATGAGGGAATGAACAGCGGCAGAGGTTAGTTTGCCGAAGATAAGGCAGTAAATAATTTCTGGAGGAAGACCTGGGTTGTTGTTGCTGTTGTGTTTAGAGAAGTGGAAGATGCAGATTAATCTGTAGAAATTGTATAAGGTTCAAACCCGAGGAACAGAAAATAACTATGGCGCTTATAAACTAAATAATATAGATCGTGGTCAAACTGAATGCGATAGAGAATTAAAAGTTCTGGTCAGCAGCAATCTGAAGTCAAGACAACAGTGCATATGTATTTGCTATAAAGTTAATATAATTCTTGGCTTCACATCAAGTACAAATAACAGGATTCCTCAGCTGTTAGTTGTTAGTTGTTAGGTCTCAGTTACATTATGCTACACAGTTTTGGTCACCCTATTACAGAATAGACATAAATGCGCTGGAAAACATATAGAGATGACGGAAACTGATCCCAGGTATCAGAAACCTTTCCTACGAGGATAAAACGAAGGCACTGAATCTGAACTCTATGGTAAGATGTAGAATGAGGGAGGATATGATTGGAATATACAAATGGAAGACAGAAATAAAGGAGATATAAATAACGTGATGAAAACATCTAAACAAGACAGGACTCGCAGCAGTGGGTTCACGTTGGACAAATATAGATTCAGAAACGATGTAAGGAAATGGCAGATTGGCAGCAGAGTTGTAGAGTAGTGGAACAGATTCCCAGGTGGCATCACTGAGGCAAGAACTTTGGGTACTTTTAAATATAGGTTGGATGGGCACATGAATGGGTGGGTGTGATTTGAACCTGTTTAGCATAGGCCAGTAGGCCTGCCACAGTGCTAGCTCATTTTTAAATTATGTTATTATTTACTTATACTAAGTAACCTGCTGGCCTAATGGTGCTAGGTTTCCCAAATAATACTAATATAATAATAATAATAATGATAATAATAATAATAATAATAATAATAATAATAATAAATCAAAATAATAATAATAATAGGGGGGCAATGTGGCAGATGTTGCAGGTGTATGGTGTAGGAGGTAGGTTACTGAAAGCAGTGAAGAGTTTTTACGAGGATAGTGAGGCTCAAGTTAGAGTATGTAGGAAAGAGGGAGATTATTCCCCAGTAAAAGTAGGCCTTAGATAAGGATGTGTGATGTCACCGTGGTTGTTTAATATATTTATAGATGGGGTTGTAAGATAAGTAAATGCGAGGGTCTTGGCAAGAGGCGTGGAGTTAAAAGATAAAGAATCACACAGAAAGTGGGAGTTGTCACAGTTGCTCTTTGCTGATGACACTGTGCTCTTGGGAGATTCTGAAGAGAAGTTGCAGAGGTTGGTGGATGAATTTGGTAGGGTATGCAAAAGAAGAAAATTAAAAGTGAATATAGGAAAGAGTAAGGTTATGAGGATAACAAAAAAGATTAGATTATGAAAGATTGGATATCAGATTGGAGGGAGAGAGTATGGAGGAGGTGAATGTATTCAGATATTTGGGAGCGGACGTGTCAGAGGATGGGTCTATGAAAGATGAGGTGAATCATAGAATTGATGAGGGGAAAAGGGTGAGCGGTGCACTTAGGAGTCTGTGGAGACAAAGAACTTTGTCCTTGGAGGCAAAGAAGGGAATGTATGAGAGTATAGTTTTACCAACGCTCTTATATGGGTGTGAAGCATGGGTGATGAATGTTGCAGCGAGGAGAAGGCTGGAGGCAGTGGAGATGTCATGTCTGAGGGCAATGTGTGGTGTGAATATAATGCAGAGAATTCGTAGTTTGGAAGTTAGGAGGAGGTGCGGGATTATCAAAACTGTTGTCCAGAGGGCTGAGGAAGGGTTGTTGAGGTGGTTCGGACATGTAGAGAGAATGGAGAGAAACAGAATGACTTCAAGAGTGTATCAGTCTGTAGTGGAAGGAAGGCGGGGAAGGGGTCGGCCTAGGAAAGGTTGGAGGGAGAGGGTAAAGGAGGTTTTGTGTGCGAGGGGCTTGGACTTCCAGCGGGCATGCGTGAGCGTGTTTGATAGGAGTGAATGGAGACAAATGGTTTTTAATACTTGACGTGCTGTTGGAGTGTGAGCAAAGTAACATTTATGAAGGGGTTCAGGGAAACCGGCAGGCCGGACTTGAGTCCTGGAGATGGGAAGTACAGTGCCTGCACTCTGAAGGAGGGGTGTTAATGTTGCAGTTTAAAAACTGTAGTGTAAAGCACCCTTCTGGCAAGACAGTGATGGAGTGAATGATGGTGAAAGTTTTTCTTTTTCGGGCCACCCTGCCTTGGTGGGAATCGGCCAGTGTGTTAATAATAATAATAAAATAATAATAATAATAAAAATAATAATAATAATAATAATAATAATAATAATAATAATAATAATAATAATCACATCCTGGCGTGCTAGCTTTGCAAGTTTGGTGTGCTAAACTTGTTGCAGTTGCATCAGCATGCAGACCCTGGCACTTAGGTATGTGCTGCCACGACACAAACGTTTTGTGCAGAAGACAGAGTGTAAGTACCGTGGGACTAGTGCGGTGCTGGACCTGTTCTCAACGTGTATGTATAACCCAGTGAAGGTAGGTGGTGGTAGTCGTAGTTAGTGGTGGTGGTAATAGTGGTGGTGGTGGAAGTAGTAGTAGTAGTGGTGGAAGTAGTAGTAGTAGTAGTAATAGGAGGAGGAGGAGGAGTAGCAGTAATGGTAGCAGTAGTAGTAATGGTAGCAGTAGTAGTAATGGTAGCAGTAGTAGTAATTGTAGCAGTAGTAGTAATGGTAGCAGTAGCAGTAATGGTAGCAGTAGCAGTAATGGTAGCAGTATTAGTAATGGTAGTAGCAGTAATGGTAGCAGTAGCAGTAATGGTAGCAGTAGTAGTAATGGTAGCAGTAGTAGTAATGGTAGCAGTAGTAATGGTAGCAGTAGCATTAATGGTAGCAGTAGCATTAATGGTAGCAGTAGTAGTAATGGTAGCAGTAGTAGTAATGGTAGCAGTAGTAGTAATAGTAGCAGTAGTAGTAATGGTAGCAGTAGTAATGGTAGCAGTTGCAGTAATGGTAGCAGTAGCAGTAATGGTAGCAGTAGTAGTAATGGTAGCAGTAGTAGTAATGGTAGCAGTAGCAATGGTAGCAGTAGCAGTAATGGTAGCAGTAGCAGTAATGGTAGCAGTAGTAGTAATGGTAGCAGTAGTAATGGTAGCAATAGCAGTAATGGTAGCAGTAGCAGTAATGGTAGCAGTAGTAGTAATGGTAGCAGTAGTAATAATGGTAGCAGTATTAGTAATGGTAGCAGTAGCAGTAATGGTAGTAGTAATGAAGCAGTAGTAGTAATGAAGCAGTAGTAGTAATGAAGCAGTAGTAGTAATGAAGCAGTAGTAGTAATGAAGCAGTAGTAGTAATGAAGCAGTAGTAGTAATGAAGCAGTAGTAGTAATGAAGCAGTAGTAGTAATGAAGCAGTAGTAGTAATGGTAGCAGTAGCAGTAATGGTAGCAGTAGTAGTAATGGTAGCAGTATTAGTAATGGTAGCAGTAGCAGTAATGGTAGCAGTAGTAGTAATGGTAGCAGTAGTAGTAATGGCAGCAGTAGTAGTAATGGTAGCAGTAGTAGTAATGGTAGCAGTAGCAGTAATGGTAGCAGTAGTAGTAATGGTAGCAGTAGTAGTAATGGCAGCAGTAGTAGTAATGGTAGCAGTAGTAGTAATGGTAGCAGTAGTAGTAATGACAGCAGTAGTAGTAATGGTAGCAGTAGTAGTAATGGTAGCAGTAGTAGTAATGGTAGCAGTAGTAGTAATGATAGCAGTAGCAGTAATGGTAGCAGTATTAGTAATGGTAGCAGTATTAGTAATGGTAGCAGTAGTAGTAATGGTAGCAGTAGTGGTAATGGCAGCAGTATTAGTAATGGTAGCAGTAGTAGTAATGGTAGCAGTATTAGTAATGGTAGCAGTAGTAGTAATTGTAGCAGTAGTAGTAATGGCAGCAGTAGTAGTAATGGCAGCAGTATTAGTAATGGTAGCAGTAGTAGTAATGGTAGCAGTATTAGTAATGGTAGCAGTAGTAGTAATGGTAGCAGTAGTAGTAATGGCAGCAGTAGTAGTAATGGTAGCAGCAGTAGTAGTGTCAGTCTGGTCAGACGGCCAGTCAGCAGCTACTGACTTACGGTCAGCATATACACACTGAGATATTACAGATGGTGAGCCACAAGTGCCGTGCACGATTACCAATAGCCTCGTGTAGTAGATAGCCTTGAAACCCCATTAACCAACAGTTGACCCCGTCTACCACAAACGTTTATCGCTTATAACTGAAATAACAGAGAGAGAGAGAGAGAGAGAGAGAGAGAGAGAGAGAGAGAGAGAGAGAGAGAGAGAGAGAGAGAGAGAGAGAGAGAGAGAGAGAGAGAGAGAGAGAGAGAGAGAGAGAGATCTGCATCCGCCGTTAACAGGAATTATATGGAGTCCTGATTGACTCTTATAATTCCATATAATGACATATAATGTCATATAATATTACTGTTTTCAATTACTGTTGCTTCGTGCTGCACCAGATCTGCTGTTTTCCATCAACAACAGTAGTAGAAACAACAGTAATAGAATCAGTAACAGGTGTAAGTAGTAGAAACAACGGTAGCAGCAGCATCAACAATAGCAGGTGTCCCAGTAGCTGTAACAACAGTAGCAGCAGCATCAACAGTAGTAGGTGTCCCAGTAGCCGTAACAACAGTAGCAGCAACAACAACAACAGTAGCAGGTGTCCCAGTAGCTGTAACAACAGTAGCGGCAGCACCAACAACAGTAGCAGGTGTCCCAGTAGCTGTAACAACAGTAGCAGCAGCACCAACAACAGTAGCAGAAGCAGCAGCAGCTACAGCTGCACTAACATCAACAGAGATATTTACAGTAAAAGCAGCAACAGTGCCAACAACAGGAACTAAAACAGAAGCAGCTGAAACAACAGTAGCAACAGTAACAACAAAAGCAGCAGCAACAACAACAGGACTGAACACAAATCATTGCTGAACAAAAGAAAAATTACTTGAACTAATGACTGGAATATCTTGGTACAACTTCCATTGTCATCACCAGTGTCACCACCACCACTGTCATCACCACAGTGTCACCACCACCACTGTCATCACCACAGTGTCACCACCACCACTGTCATCACCAGTGTCACCACCACCACTGTCATCACCACAGTGTCACCACCACCACTGTCATCACCACAGTGTCACCACCACCACTGTCATCACCACAGTGTCACCACCACCACTGTCATCACCACAGTGTCACCACCACCACTGTCATCACCACAGTGTCACCACCACCACTGTCATCACCACAGTGTCACCACCACCACTGTCATCACCACAGTGTCACCACCACCACTGTCATCACCACAGTGTCACCACCACCACTGTCATCATCACAGTGTCACCACCACCACTGTCATCACCACAGTGTCACCACCACCACTGTCATCACCACAGTGTCACCACCACCACTGTCATCATCACAGTGTCACCACCACCACTGTCATCATCACAGTGTCACCACCACCACTGTCATCACCACAGTGTCACCACCACCACTGTCATCACCACAGTGTCACCACCACCACTGTCATCACCACAGTGTCACCACCACCACTGTCATCACCACAGTGTCACCACCACCACTGTCATCACCACAGTGTCACCACCACCACTGTCATCACCACAGTGTCACCACCACCACTGTCATCACCACAGTGTCACCACCACCACTGTCATCATCACAGTGTCACCACCACCACTGTCATCACCACAGTGTCACCACCACCACTGTCATCACCACAGTGTCACCACCACCACTGTCATCATCACAGTGTCACCACCACCACTGTCATCATCACAGTGTCACCACCACCACTGTCATCACCACAGTGTCACCACCACCACTGTCATCACCACAGTGTCACCACCACCACTGTCATCACCACAGTGTCACCACCACCACTGTCATCACCACAGTGTCACCACCACCACTGTCATCACCACAGTGTCACCACCACCACTGTCATCACCACAGTGTCACCACCACCACTGTCATCACCACAGTGTCACCACCACCACTGTCATCACCACAGTGTCACCACCACCACTGTCATCACCACAGTGTCACCACCACCACTGTCATCACCACAGTGTCACCACCACCACTGTCATCATCACAGTGTCACCACCACCACTGTCATCACCACAGTGTCACCACCACCACTGTCATCACCACAGTGTCACCACCACCACTGTCATCATCACAGTGTCACCACCACCACTGTCATCATCACAGTGTCACCACCACCACTGTCATCATCACAGTGTCACCACCAACACTGTCATCATCACAGTGTCATCACCACCACTGTCATCACCACAGTGTCACCACCACCACTGTCATCACCACAGTGTCACCACCACCACTGTCATCACCACAGTGTCACCACCACCACTGTCATCACCACAGTGTCACCACCACCACTGTCATCATCACAGTGTCACCACCACCACTGTCATCACCACAGTGTCACCACCACCACTGTCATCATCACAGTGTCACCACCACCACTGTCATCACCACAGTGTCACCACCACCACTGTCATCATCACAGTGTCATCACCACCACTGTCATCACAACAGTGTCATCACCACATTATTATTATTATTATTATTATTATTATTATTATTATTATTATTATTATTATTATTATTATTATTATTGTTATTATTGCTACATCAACTGAAGGAAAAACGCAGGTACAGAAAACGTTTTATCACGTGACAAAGTTCTATGACGACTTGATAAAGCTCTACATGGAATTGACAAAGCTCCACACAGAGCGAAACGTCGTCACGGTGAAAGCTTCTTTGTCAGCTCTCTTCCACTACCGCTGATAGACGCAGTGCGCCTGCCTGGATAGTTTTTTTTATCCTTCTGCAGAGTTTCGCCGCCTTTCGCACGGTTTCGCTCACCATCTTCCCTTCTCTTCGAGGCTACAATTTACGACCTGATGCCTGTGTATGGTGAGGCTCACGGGGCGATGGTGAAGGCTCGATCCTCCGTCTAGCAAGTTGGAGTCATTCCCCTCACACGTTTCCTCTCGCTTAAACTAAACCTCGTTTTAATCGCTTATTATTCTTATTTTGTGTTATAATATTAGCGATAATAATCTCGTTTCTTGTTTGGCCTTCCTCCGCCAGCTGTGTTTGTGAGCAGTAAGGACTAACTCAGCTGGCTGTTGTTTAAGCAACCTTCTCCAACTTTTAATAACAAGCCTTGACCTTGTCTTGCTTTATTTCCATTGTATATTTTTTAAGATGTGAATTTCAGTCCTATCGAGTGTGTGTACTCACCTGTTTGTGGTTGCAGGGGTCGATTCACAGCTCCTGCCCCTTCAGTGGTAGCTACTAGGTCCACTCTCTCCCAACTCCATGAGCTTTATCATGCCTCTTCTTAAAGCTATGTATGGATTCTGCCTCCATTACACCACTTTCCAGACTATTCCACTTCCTGACAACTCTGTGGCTGAAGAAATACTTCCTAACATCCCTGTGGTTCATCTGAGTCTTCAACTTCCAACTGTGTCCCCTTGTTGCTGTGTCTCATCTCTGGAACATCCTGTCCCTGTCCACCTTGTCAATTCCTCTCAGTATTTTATATGTTGTCATCATGTCTTCCCTACCTCTCCTGTCCTCCAATGTCGTCAGGTCGACTTCACTTAACCTCTCCTCGTAGGACATACCCCTTAGCTCCGGGCCTAGTCTTGTTGCAAACCTTTGCACTTTCTCTAATTTCTTGACGTGCTTGACCAGGTGTACTCACCTAATTGTGGTCACAGGGGATGTGACCCAGCTCCTGGTCCCGCCTCATCAATGAGTGCTACTAGGTCCTTTTTCTCCCTGTTCCATGAGCTTTATTATACCTCATCTTAAAGCTATGTATGGTTCCTGCCTCTGTGTGTGTATGTATGTGTATGTGTGTGTGTGTCAGATTCTTGTATATTGACGCTAACCACACAAAGAATCTCCCATGTGCATCATTAACACACAAATACACTTCAAAGTATTACCGCCATAAAGGCCATAATGCATCAGTGTACTATAGAGCACTAACAACACAGACGTCGTAAAACCGAGCTTCATGGCGCACCATTTACCTGCCAGATACTATAAAACATGTATTTGGTGCACAGCGACCATCATGCACGACCCCTGCAGGAGTCCTACTTGCTGCTACATGTGGCAGGAGTGCTACTTGCTGCTACATGTGGCAGGAGTGCTACTTGCTGCTACATGTGGCAGGAGTGCTACTTGCTGCTACATGTGGCAGGAGTGCTACTTGCTGCTACATGTGGCAGGAGTGCTACTTGCTGCTGCATGTGGCAGGAGTGCTAGTTGCTGCTACATGTGGCAGGAGTGCTACTTGCTGCTGCATGTGGCAGGAGTGCTAGTTGCTGCTACATGTGGCAGGAGTGCTACTTGCTGCTGCATGTGGCAGGAGTGCTAGTTGCTGCTACATGTGGCAGGAGTGCTACTTGCTGCTACATGTGGCAGGAGTGCTAGTTGCTGCTACATGTGGCAGGAGTGCTACTTGCTGCTACATGTGGCAGGAGTGCTACTTGCTGCTACATGTGGCAGGAGTGCTACTTGCTGCTACATGTGGCAGGAGTGCTACTTGCTGCTACATGTGGCAGGAGTGCTACTTGCTGCTACATGTGGCAGGAGTGCTACTTGCTGCTACATGTGGCAGGAGTGCTAGTTGCTGCTGCATGTGGCAGGAGTGCTACTTGCTACTGCATGTGGCAGGAGTGCTAGTTGCTGCTACATGTGGCAGGAGTACTACTTGCTGCCACATGTGGCAGGAGTGCTAGTTGCTGCTACATGTGGCAGGAGTGCTACTTGCTGCTACATGTGGCAGGAGTGCTAGTTGCTGCTACATGTGGCAGGAGTGCTACTTGCTGCTACATGTGGCAGGAGTGCTACTTGTTGCTACATGTGGCAGGAGTGCTACTTGCTGCTACATGTGGCAGGAGTGCTACTTGTTGCTACATGTGGCAGGAGTGCTACTTGCTGCTACATGTGGCAGGAGTGCTACTTGCTGCTACATGTGGCAGGAGTGCTACTTGCTGCTACATGTGGCAGGAGTGCTACTTGCTGCTACATGTGGCAGGAGTGCTACTTGCTGCTACATGTGGCAGGAGTGCTACTTGCTGCTACATGTGGCAGGAGTGCTACTTGCTGCTACATGTGGCAGGAGTGCTACTTGCTGCTACATGTGGCAGGAGTGCTAGTTGCTGCTACATGTGGCAGGAGTGCTACTTGCTGCTACATGTGGCAGGAGTGCTACTTGCTGCTACATGTGGCAGGAGTGCTAGTTGCTGCTACATGTGGCAGGAGTGCTACTTGCTGCTACATGTGGCAGGAGTGCTACTTGCTGCTGCATGTGGCAGGAGTGCTAGTTGCTGCTACATGTGGCAGGAGTGCTAGTTGCTGCTACATGTGGCAGGAGTGCTAGTTGCTGCTACATGTGGCAGGAGTGCTGCTTGCTGCTACATGTGGCAGGAGTGCTAGTTGCTGCTACATGTGGCAGGAGTGCTACTTGTTGCTACATGTGGCAGGAGTGCTAGTTGCTGCTAGATGTGGCAGGAGTGCTACTTGTTGCTACATGTGGCAGGAGTGCTAGTTGCTGCTACATGTGGCAGGAGTGCTACTTGTTGCTACATGTGGCAGGAGTGCTAGTTGCTGCTACATGTGGCAGGAGTGCTACTTGCTGCTGCATGTGGCAGGAGTGCTACTTGCTGCTACATGTGGCAGGAGTGCTACTTGCTGCTACGTGTTGCAGGAGTGCTACTTGCTGCTACATGTGGCAGGAGTGCTACTTGTTGCTACATGTGGCAGGAGTGCTACTTGTTGCTACATGTGGCAGGAGTGCTACTTGTTGCTACATGTGGCAGGAGTGCTACTTGCTGCTGCATGTGGCAGGAGTGCTAGTTGCTGCTACATGTGGCAGGAGTGCTACTTGTTGCTACATGTGGCAGGAGTGCTACTTGCTGCTGCATGTGGCAGGAGTGCTAGTTGCTGCTACATGTGGCAGGAGTGCTACTTGTTGCTACATGTGGCAGGAGTGCTACTTGCTGCTACATGTGGTAGGAGTGCTAGTTGCTGCTACATGTGGCAGGAGTGCTACTTGCTGCTGCATGTGGCAGGAGTGCTACTTGCTGCTACATGTGGCAGGAGTGCTACTTGCTGCTGCATGTGGCAGGAGTGCTGCTTGCTGCTACATGTGGCAGGAGTGCTACTTGCTGCTACATGTGGCAGGAGTGCTACTTGCTGCTGCATGTGGCAGGAGTGCTAGTTGCTGCTACATGTGGCAGGAGTGCTACTTGCTGCTACATGTGGCAGGAGTGCTACTTGCTGCTACATGTGGCAGGAGTGCTAGTTGCTGCTACATGTGGCAGGAGTGCTAGTTGCTGCTACATGTGGCAGGAGTGCTAGTTGCTGCTGCATGTGGCAGGAGTGCTAGTTGCTGCTACATGTGGCAGGAGTGCTAGTTGCTGCTACATGTGGCAGGAGTGCTAGTTGCTGCTGCATGTGGCAGGAGTGCTGCTTGCTGCTACATGTGGCAGGAGTGCTACTTGCTGCTACATGTGGCAGGAGTGCTACTTGCTGCTACATGTGGCAGGAGTGCTACTTGCTGCTACATGTGGCAGGAGTGCTAGTTGCTGCTACATGTGGCAGGAGTGCTAGTTGCTGCTACATGTGGCAGGAGTGCTAGTTGCTGCTACATGTGGCAGGAGTGCTAGTTGCTGCTACATGTGGCAGGAGTGCTAGTTGCTGCTACATGTGGCAGGAGTGCTACTTGCTGCTACATGTGGCAGGAGTGCTAGTTGCTGCTACATGTGGCAGGAGTGCTAGTTGCTGCTACATGTGGCAGGAGTGCTAGTTGCTGCTACATGTGGCAGGAGGCTACTTTCTGCTACATGTGGCAGGAGTGCTACTTGCTGCTACATGTGGCAGGAGTGCTAGTTGCTGCTACATGTGGCAGGAGTGCTACTTGTTGCTACATGTGGCAGGAGTGCTAGTTGCTGCTACATGTGGCAGGAGTGCTACTTGTTGCTACATGTGGCAGGAGTGCTAGTTGCTGCTACATGTGGCAGGAGTGCTACTTGTTGCTACATGTGGCAGGAGTGCTACTTGCTGCTACATGTGGCAGGAGTGCTACTTGCTGCTACATGTGGCAGGAGTGCTAGTTGCTGCTACATGTGGCAGGAGTGCTACTTGCTGCTGCATGTGGCAGGAGTGCTAGTTGCTGCTACATGTGGCAGGAGTGCTACTTGCTGCTACATGTGGCAGGAGTGCTAGTTGCTGCTACATGTGGCAGGAGTGCTACTTGTTGCTACATGTGGCAGGAGTGCTACTTGCTGCTGCATGTGGCAGGAGTGCTAGTTGCTGCTACATGTGGCAGGAGTGCTACTTGCTGCTACATGTGGCAGGAGTGCTAGTTGCTGCTACATGTGGCAGGAGTGCTAGTTGCTGCTACATGTGGCAGGAGGCTACTTGCTGCTACATGTGGCAGGAGTGCTAGTTGCTGCTACATGTGGCAGGAGTGCTACTTGCTGCTACATGTGGCAGGAGTGCTAGTTGCTGCTACATGTGGCAGGAGGCTACTTTCTGCTACATGTGGCAGGAGTGCTACTTGCTGCTACATGTGGCAGGAGTGCTACTTGCTGCCACATGTGGCAGGAGTGCTACTTGCTGCTACATGTGGCAGGAGTGCTATATGCTGCTACATGTGGCAGGAGTGCTAGTTGCTGCTACATGTGGCAGGAGTGCTACTTGCTGCCACATGTGGCAGGAGTGCTAGTTGCTGCTACATGTGGCAGGAGTGCTACTTGCTGCCACATGTGGCAGGAGTGCTACTTGCTGCCACATGTGGCAGGAGTGCTACTTGCTGCTACATGTGGCAGGAGTGCTAGTTGCTGCTACATGTGGCAGGAGTGCTAGTTGCTGCCACATGTGGCAGGAGTGCTACTTGCTGCTACATGTGGCAGGAGTGCTACTTGCTGCTACATGTGGCAGGAGTGCTAGTTGCTGCTACATGTGGCAGGAGTGCTACTTGTTGCTACATGTGGCAGGAGTGCTACTTGTTGCTACATGTGGCAGGAGTGCTACTTGCTGCTACATGTGGCAGGAGTGCTACTTGCTGCTACATGTGGCAGGAGTGCTACTTGCTGCTACATGTGGCAGGAGTGCTAGTTGCTGCTACATGTGGCAGGAGTGCTAGTTGCTGCTACATGTGGCAGGAGTGCTACTTGCTGCTACATGTGGCAGGAGTGCTAGTTGCTGCTACATGTGGCAGGAGGCTACTTTCTGCTACATGTGGCAGGAGTGCTAGTTGCTGCTGCATGTGGCAGGAGTGCTAGTTGCTGCTGCATGTGGCAGGAGTGCTAGTTGCTGCTACATGTGGCAGGAGGCTACTTTCTGCTACATGTGGCAGGAGTGCTACTTGCTGCTACATGTGGCAGGAGTGCTACTTGCATGTGGCAGGAGTGCTACTTGCTATGCATGTGCAGGAGTGCTAGTTGCTGCTACATGTGGCAGGAGTACTACTTGCTGCCACATGTGGCAGGAGTGCTAGTTGCTGCTACGTGTGGCAGGAGTGCTACTTGCTGCCACATGTGGCAGGAGTGCTAGTTGCTGCTACGTGTGGCAGGAGTGCTAGTTGCTGCTACATTTGGCAGGAGTGCTAGTTGCTGTTGCATGTGGCAGGAGTGCTAGTTGCTGCTACATGTGGCAGGAGTGCTAGTTGCTGCTACATTTGGCAGGAGTGCTAGTTGCTGCTGCATGTGGCAGGAGTGCTAGTTGCTGCTACATGTAGCAGGAGGCTACTTTCTGCTACATGTGGCAGGAGTGCTAGTTGCTGCTGCATGTGACAGGAGTGCTAGTTGCTGCTACATGTGGCAGGAGTGTTACTTGCTGCCACATGTGGCAGGAGTGCTAGTTGCTGCTACGTGTGGCAGGAGTGCTACTTGCTGCTACGTGTGGCAGAAGTGCTACTTGCTGCCACATGTGGCAGGAGTGCTAGTTGCTGCTACGTGTGGCAGGAGTGCTACTTGCTGCTACATGTTGCAGGAGTGCTAGTTGCTGCTACGTGTGGCAGGAGTGCTGCTTGCTGCTACGTGTGGCAGGAGTGCTGCTTGCTGCTACGTGTGGCAGGAGTGCTAGTTGCTGCCACATGTGGCAGGAGTGCTACTTGCTGCTACATGTGGCAGGAGTGCTGCTTGCTGCTACGTGTGGCAGGAGTGCTACTTGCTGCCACATGTGGCAGGAGTGCTACTTGCTGCTACATGTGGCAGGAGTGTTAGTTACTGTCACATGTGGCAGGAGTGCTACTTGCTGCTACGTGTGGCAGGAGTGTTACTTACTGCCACATGTGGCAGGAGTGCTACTTGCTGCTACGTGTGGCAGGAGTGTTACTTGCTGCCACATGTGGCAGGAGTGCTAGTTGCTGCTACGTGTGGCAGGAGTGCTACTTGCTGCTACGTGTGGCAGGAGTGTTACTTGCTGCCACATGTGGCAGGAGTGCTACTTGCTGCTACGTGTGGCAGGAGTGTTACTTGCTGCCACATGTGGCAGGAATGCTACTTGCCTGGCAGGGTTCTTGCCAGCTGAAGTGATCTGGACGGTTCTTAGCCTTGTGGGAGATACTCTCCACCTTTCTTGAGGGCAGATCGGTGAGTATAGTCACGTATCGTATTTTCTACCATCCCTCTAAGACAATTTAGTTTCCCAGGTCAGCATGGGCTCAGAGCAGGTCACTCGTGCTTCTTGCAATTGCTGGAAAATTACGACTTGGTCCTGGATGCACTGGAAGGCAAATAAAATGCGGAAGTAGTGTTTACTGGCTTTGCAAAAACCTTAGATAAGTGCGACGATAGGGGAAGGGGACACGACACACACAATACCTTGAAAAGGAATAAGGAAGATGGGGCGGATGGGTGTTTACTTTCCAGACAAATGGATCCCAAAGAGTAATAATAAACAGAGTTAAGGCAGAGTCCTGCCACCGCAAGACGTTTGCTTTCTCAAGAAGGAGTACTCGCCCCATTTCTTTTTCTCGTTCTCGTATCTGATATAGAGAGGGACATAAATCATTGAACTTCATCATCTTTCGCAAAACGATACGAGAATTCGCTTAAGAGCGGCATACATAGAAGACACAGCGAGCCTCCTAGCTGTGATGACACACACAGTAGCAACGCAACACTGACTGAAGCGTGTTGCAATTATCACAGTGATAGCAACACTTCTAACACCTCTCTCTCTCCAATACCTCTAACACCTGCATTTCGTATACCTGCACCAACAACACCTGCATTTCGTATGCCTGCACCAACACCTGCATTTCCTACACCTGCACCAACAGCACCTGCATTTCCTATACCTGCACCAACACCTGCATTTCCTACACCTGCACCAACAACACCTGCACTTCCTATACCTGCACTCACACCTGCATTTCCTACACCTGCACCAACAACACCTGCATTTCCTACCCTGCACCTCCAACACTTTCACTTGCTACACCTGCGTTTTCTACACCAGAACTTCCCACACTTACACCTCCAACACTGTTACTGTATTAAGTGCAAACTAAGATGTCCACCTGTTTAAGTTAGTGAAAGTGTGAAGGCAGGTGAGGGAAGACACTGCCAGTCCCCGTGTAATATCTTCACACAGTCATAGTGTGAATGATGGTGGAAATGTTTCTTTTTCGAGTAACCCTGTGTGTGTGTGTGTGTGTGTGTGTGTGTGTGTGTGTGTGTGTGTGTGTGTGTGTGTGTGTGTGTGTGTGTGTGTACTGTTAAACTGGTAATCAACGTAATGGAACATGATACGTAATTAATGAATATGTACGTATTTTTCCTTTTATTTACGTTAACAAGTTTTGTAATGGTGAGTGTAAACACTGATTCTGGTGGCAAGTGTCACGAGAAATAGGTGTGACATTTGTAACTGTTAAATAAGAATAATACCCCCCAAAAAAATTTATCAGTAATTGTGATACTGAAGAATGTTCTGTAGTGGATGTTGCAAGAGGCGCCCGTCCTGTGCTCCGGAGAAGACGAAAGAGAGAGAGAGAGAGAGCGAAACGTCGTATATACAAGTGAAATTATCACTCCATTCGCTTCACACACTCCTGAGTGTCTGACACTTCCCTCCCACAGGTAAGTTAATTATGTTGTCAGCGGTGGATCAAAATCCATCACTGATAACAACCCGTCCTGCTCCAACCCACAGCCCATCCTGCTCCAACCCACAACCCGTCCTGCTCCAACCCACAACCCATCCTGCTCCAACCCACAGCCCATCCTGCTCCAACCCACAACCCATCCTGCTCCAACCCACAACCCATCCTGCTCCAACCCACAACCCATCCTGCTCCAACCCACAGCCCATCCTGCTCCAACCCACAACCCATCCTGCTCCAACCCACAACCCATCCTGCTCCAACCCACAACCCATCCTGCTCCAACCCACAGCCCATCCTGCTCCAACCCACAACCCATCCTGCTCCAACCCACAACCCATCCTGCTCCAACCCACAGCCCATCCTGCTCCAACCCACAACCCATCCTGCTCCAACCCACAACCCATCCTGCTCCAACCCACAGCCCATCCTGCTCCAACCCACAACCCATCCTGCTCCAACCCACAACCCATCCTGCTCCAACCCACAGCCCATCCTGCTCCAACCCACAACCCATCCTGCTCCAACCCACAACCCATCCTGCTCCAACCCACAGCCCATCCTGCTCCAACCCACAACCCATCCTGCTCCAACCCACAACCCATCCTGCTCCAACCCACAGCCCATCCTGCTCCAACCCACAACCCATCCTGCTCCAACCCACAACCCATCCTGCTCCAACCCACAGCCCATCCTGCTCCAACCCACAACCCATCCTGCTCCAACCCACAACCCATCTTGCTCCAACCCACAGCCCATCCTGCTCCAACCCACAGCCCATCCTGCTCCAACCCACAACCCATCCTGCTCCAACCCACAACCCATCCTGCTCCAACCCACAGCCCATCCTGCTCCAACCCACAACCCATCCTGCTCCAACCCACAGCCCATCCTGCTCCAACCCACAACCCATCCTGCTACAACCCACAGCCCATCCTGCTCCAACCCACAACCCATCCTGCTCCAACCCACAGCCCATCCTGCTCCAACCCACAACCCATCCTGCTCCAACCCACAACCCATCCTGCTCCAACCCACAACCCATCCTGCTCCAACCCACAACCCATCCTGCTCCAACCCACAACCCATCCTGCTCCAACCCACAACCCATCCTGCTCCAACCCACAACCCATCCTGCTCCAACCCACAACCCATCCTGCTCCAACCCACAACCCATCCTGCTCCAACCCACAACCCATCCTGCTCCAACCCACAACCCATCCTGCTCCAACCCACAGCCCATCCTGCTCCAACCCACAACCCATCCTGCTCCAACCCACAACCCATCCTGCTCCAACCCACAACCCATCCTGCTCCAACCCACAACCCATCCTGCTCCAACCCACAACTCATCCTCCCTCTATCCACAAGTCTACTTATATTAAGGATATACAGAGGTATATCATCTCTCGCCTTGTTATACTACATCATATAACGCCATATCATTTTCATAAAAGGTAAGCCGGTAAGGCGCCGTAAGACCTCGGTCAAGTGACCAGGAAAAAAAGCCAGTGAGTGGGTCATTACCTGTCTAACAGCCGGATCAGGAGACACTTCCAGCTCTCTTCTGAGTAAGAAAGTGCCTCACCCAAGGGCATAAATAAAGACATGTCCCCCCCCTTCAAGTCAACGTGAGTTCCACTAACTATACACAACACTAACAACATACTGATAACCACACCACTACGTCTCTTCTTCCTTTCCTACTACCTCTCTTGTCCTGTCCCTGTCTGCTGACCTATATATACTCCCTCCTTCTCTCCTTTCTGTTAGTGTGACTTCGTAAATGGTCCAAGTCGGACCGAAACGTCGTCGTAAGCTCCTTTCTCCTATGTGCGGGCTATTTGTGTATTGTTCCAATTATAGTATTGTGACTTTGTGTTATTTAACATACTGATAAATGAGACACTTGTGCGACGTTTGGGGAATCTTTATCGTGGAAACGTTTCGCCACGCAGTGGCTTCTTCAGTCCAATACGGAGAAAGGGGAAAGATGAGAAGGAGGAGTTTGAGGTAATCAGTCCCTCAGCCTAGAGTCGATGTGTTCAGCAAATTAGTCTTAACAAAAATCAACATTGACGGACTGAGCACAAGGGTGCACAATATACTAGCCACTACCGTCCACAGGATGGGTAATGGGTGCACAGTATACTAGCCACTACCATCCCCAGAATGGGTAATGGGTGCACAGCAAACTAGCCATTTCAGCCACAAAATCCGAACCTGCAATTGTGTGTGCACACGTGTGGAAAGATTACACGTGTGTGTATACTGTGTATGTGCACGCGTGTGTAAAGATTACCTATGTGTGCGTATCCTGTATATGGTGGGGTGCGCAGGCGTGTTTACAGAGTACGTGTACTCAACTAATTGTTCTCACCTAATTGTGGTTGCAGGGGTCTATTCACAGTTCCTGGTCCCGCTTCTCTGCTGGCCGCTATTGGTTTCACACACTCCTGGCTGCGTGAGCCCTGCCATACTTATTCTTAAAGCAATGTATGGATTCTCCCTCTATCACTTCGTTGTCTACAGTAGGTCGTTCCACTTCCTGACCACACTCTAAGGCTTACCTGGAGGTTACCTGGAGGTTATTCCGGGGATCAACGCCCCCGCGGCCCGGTCCACGACCAGGCCTCCCGATGGATCAGGGCCTGATCAACTAGGCTGTTACTGCTGGCCGCACGCAGTCCAACGTACGAGCCACAGCCCGGCTGATACGGCACTGACTTTAGGTATCTGTCCAGCTCTCTCTTGAAGGCAGCCAGGGGTTTATTGGCAATTCCCCTAATGCTTGATGGGAGGCTGTTGAACAGTTTTGGGCCCCGGACACTTATGGTGTTTTCTCTTAGTGTACCAATGGCGCCCCTACTTTTTATTGGCGGCATTTTGGATCGCCTGCCCAGTCTTTTACTTTCGTAGGGAGTGATTTCTGTGTGCAGATTTGGGACCATTCCTTCCAAGATTTTCCAAGTGTAGATTATGATATATCTCTCCCTCCTGCGTTCCAACGAGTACAAGTCAAGTGCTTTCAAGCGTTCCCAGTAGTTAAGGTGCTTGACAGAACTTATACGTGCAGTAAAGGATCTCTGTACACTCTCTAGATCTGCGATTTCACCTGCTTTGTATGGAGATGTTAATGTACAGCAGTATTCCAGCCTAGAGAGAACAAGTGATTTGAAAAGGATCATCATGGGCTTGGCATCTCTCGTTTTGAAAGTTCTCATTATCCATCCTATCATTTTCTTTGCACGTGCGATCGTGGCACTGTTGTGATCCTTGAAAGTGAGATCCTCAGACATTACTACTCCCAGGTCCCTTACATTATTTTTCCGCTCTATTGTATGGCCGGAGTCAGTAGTATACTCTGTTCTAGTTATCTCCTCCAGTTTTCCATAACGGAGTAGTTGGAATTTGTCCTCATTTGTCCTCATCCCTGCGACTCGTCTGTGTTTTTAACTTCCAGTTGTGCCCTTGTGTACCTGTGACCCCCCTCTCAAACACACTCTGTCTACCCGTCAATTCCTTTCAGTATTTTTTTCGTTTGTAATTTGTCACCTCTGGTACTTCTGTCCTCCAACCTCGTCAGGTTTAGCTCTTAGCTCACATTTCACAGCTCCAAGACCAGTTTCTTTGCATGCTTTATCAGGAGAGGGTTCTATACTGGCGCTGCGTACCCGAAGATGAGCCTGACATATGCCGTGTATCAGGTCGTGAATTCCTCCTTGTTAGAGCTCCTGAAAGCCGTCCTTAAATTTGCCAGCTTCGTGTTTGCTGCGGTGGTTATAGTTAGTGCGTGTCTCTGATAATATGTTCGGAGCTATGCTAACCCCGAGGTCGTCTTTCAGAGACGTTTGCAGCCTTTGTCCCCTGAGTCCGTACTCTGTTGCCGGTTGTCTTTGTCTTCTCCCGTGTATTCTTGTAGATTGTTTTCTCATCAACTACACATCATCTACAATCAGGAACACCTTTCGCTCGATTTCTTCTGTCCTGTCGTTTACATACACAAGAAACAGTACAGGTCTCAGAGATCATGGAGTTGAATTCTTCAGGCTGAGGGACTGACCACCTCAGCTCCATGGAGTTGAACTCTTCTCCAGGCTGAGGGACTGACCACCTCAGCTCCATGGAGCTGAACTCTTCTCCAGGCTGAGGGACTGACCACCTCAAATGCTTTTTCTCCAAGGTTAATGGACTGATTACATCATCTTCATTTCTCTCCCACACCTGTTGCCTCTTAATTCTGGGGTGGTTTTGGGTAGGGGTAGCTTTGATAAGGACCTGCCTTGTATGGGTCAGTAGGCCTTCTGCAATGTTCCTCCAATCTTATGTTCTCTGTATTTGACTGAAGAGGCCTACTATGTAGGCGAAACATTTCAACAATAAAGATACCCAACTGCTGCACATGTGTCGTAATCATCAACTTGTCGGTATTTTATGCCATTTTCAACACTACAGTTTGTGGAACCCCACTCATCACACTCGCCCATTCTAACTCCTTCTCACAGATAATAACTGTTTCGCTCCTGTTTAATTCTTGATCCACTGTAGTGCTTTCCCTGTTAGTCCTGTCTACTCCTCTAGCTGTCGTAGCTTTTCCTGCGGGTGCTGTTACAGAACTGAACACTGGAGAAGAAATATAGGTTTGCGTATCAGAAGGACTTGCCTAGTATGGGCCAGTAGGCCTGGAACTGTGACTCGACCCCTGCAACCACAATTAGGTGAGCGCAGTGTTCTTCCTGTCAGAGAGGAAAGCAGAGGGGGGAGGGGGAGGGAAAGGTCAGCCACACAGGTTTGTTGAAGAGACCCAGGAGCTGGAATTTAACCTCCTCCTAGTTCTTATATTTTAAGATATACCCAGTGTTAATTAAGTGCGTTCTCTTACCTCCTCTCTCTCTTCCTTCTCGTATTCTGTCTCAATTTACTTTCCTGTTCTTCCTCTTCCTCCCTCGGTTTGTATCCTCTCCCTCTTTACTCCCTTCTTCCCTTTCCAGTTCACCGCTTCTCCTTACATCCCTTGTGTAGCCTATTGCTTCTATCTCTGTTCCTGTGCTTCCCCAGTCTCTCTCATTCTACCTTTCTTCCCCTTCCTCTTCTCTTCCTGTCTACCTCTTCCTGTCTCTCTAAACACTTGTCCCGGAGCCCGCTTCCAGCACTCTGAGAGAGAGAGAGAGAGAGAGAGAGAGAGAGAGAGAGAGAGAGAGAGAGAGAGAGAGAGAGAGAGAGAGAGAGAGAGAGAGAGAGAGAGAGAGAGAGAGAGAGAGAGAGAAAGAGAAAGAGATAGAGAGAGAGAGAGAGAGAGAGAGAGAGAGAGAGAGAGAGAGAGAGAGAGAGAGAGAGAGAGAGAGAGAGAGAGAGAGAACATAAAGAAGCAGTGCAGCTGGCCTACTGACCCATACTAGGCAGATCTTTCTCAAACCCACTAACAAGAATATTCTCCCAGCCCATCATCAATGCTACTCAAGGAATAAGCTTTGATAACCCCCATTAATTTATGTATAAGTCCCACTCATCTCCAACCTCTCTCACTCATGTATTTATCTCACCCATATTTGAAGCTACCCAACAATGACCCTACTAGGTAGTTAGGTAGGGTCAGTATCATCTCCGATGTCAACACCGTCATGTCATAGAAGCTAAAACGTTCTGCAGTTTTAAAAATAGGTGAATAAATACATGAGTGGGTGGGTGTGAGGTGAACCTGACTAGCTTGTGCTAACAGGTAGATGTGACCTGGACCTAACTATGTTGGGTCAGTGGCTTAAGCCGGTAGGGGATTTAGACATGCCTAGCACGGGCCAGTAGGCCTGCTGCAGTGTTCCTCCTTTCTTACATTCTCTCTCGGCTTGGGAGACAACACTGTGTATCTCCCTCCCAGGCTTTGATTGGTGTCGTGGGTACGGGAGTAAATTCTTGGGTATTTTAGGGTAGGACCTGCCTTGTATGGGCCAGTAGGCCCTCTGCAGTGTTCCACCATTCTTATGTTCTTATGCTCCACGAGATGTTGACGAGCGTAATGCATGCAAAATATTCACCAGCTCTGAGCTGAGGATTTGCAGCCTGCGCGACCATCTTCGAATCCTCCCAGTGAATCGCTAAGCGTTTCGCAAACTTTTGATAACCTTACGTTTCATCCTGGCGACGTTTCACCAGGTATTCACGAACGAGTATCCCAGAAATAACCTAGGGATAACTGGAATACCTGGTCAAAGTGTCCGATGCCTCACAACAGGTAGTGCGAGTCACAGGTAGTATGCGTCATGCAGGTAGTGCTGCACGCAAGCAGTGTGCGTCACGGCAGGTAGCGTGCATCATGCAGGTAGTGTGCGTCACGTATGTAGTGTGCGTCACGCAGGCAGTGTGCGTCATGCAGGTAACTAGCAGGAGAGTGAGTCAGTGGCTGACTCTGGGGCCGCCAGCACGACACAACCTATGTACCTGGAAGATAGTTTCTCTTACTTATAACTGATGCTGTGACTGTGCTACTGTTGCTGTTTTCTTCCTGTTGCTGTTGTCTTCCTGTTGCTGCTACTATTGCTGTTGATGATAACAGTACATCACCCTTTAAGATGTAGATTTGCGGGACAAATGGTATTGTATACAGATTTGATATTCATACTGCTGTTAAGAGGATAAGAACAAGTGATGGTGTACAAGAGGAAGAACAAGTGGTGGTGTACAAGAGGAAGAACAAGTGGTGGTGTACAAGAGGAAGAACAAGTGGTGGTGTACAAGAGGAAGAACAAGTGGTGGTGTACAAGAGGAAGAACAAGTGGTGGTGTACAAGAGGAAGAACAAGTGGTGGTGTACAAGAGGGCGAACAAGTGGTGGTGTACAATATAGTAAACGCTTAATCGCCAGTAATTAAGAAGAGGTCGTTACTAGGGGCTCGAGTGGCTAGTTGCTGGACGCTTCCACAAGACAGTTGAGTGGCGGGAGTGGGGGGAGTGTTGTCGTGAGTTAATGGAAGAGAGTGGGTCAGAAAGGAGTTTGACAGAAACGGTCGGTCTTCCAACACCTGGCGCTGTCGAAATAAATGGTATAAAATACCGACACAATGGAAATATAAACACATATGCAGTATAATGTGATCCTTTATTGACTACGTTTCGCCCACACAGTGGGCTTTTTCAAGTCACAAACAGAACTACCTGGGAACGCGAGTATTTATAGTCAGGTTCAGAATGCTGAGGTCAGATGCAGCATTCTCCACCTGACCTCAGCATTCTGAACTTGACTATAAATACTCGCGTTCCTTCCACCCCAGGTAGTTCTGAAGATTGAGACACTTATGCAGCATATGGGAATCTTTATTCAGGAAACGTACATTTTACAAGATTGATGGACTGAACACATCGACTCCAGGCTGAGGGACTGATTACCTCATACTCCTCCTCTCCTTACGCCTTCCTCTTTGTATTGGACTGATGAAGCCACTGTGTGGCGAAACGTTTCCTGAATAAAGATTCCCATATGCTGCATAAGTGTCTCAATCTTCAGAACTACCTGGGGTGGAAGGAACGCGAGTATTTATAGTCAAGTTCAGAATGCTGAGGTCAGGTGGAGAATGCTGCATCTGACCTCAGCATTCTGAACCTGACTATAAATACTCGCGTTCCTTCCACCCCAGGTAGTTCTGTTTGTGACTTGAAAAAGCCCACTGTGTGGGCGAAACGTAGTCAATAAAGGATCACATTATACTGCATATGTGTTTACATTTCCACCTGGCGCTGTCATTCCGCAGAATGTTTGGATGCTGGGAACTAATGACGTAGAATTACGCAGGTGGTTATTTACGTTTCAGAGTATTTAGAAAGATGAAGATCCACGGGAACTTGGGAAGGAGAACACACACACACACACACACACACACACACACACACACACACACACACACACACACACACACACACACACACACACACACACACACACATGAGCACTTTTTTTTTAAATATACCACAGGCGTGGATAGAACCCGCGATCGAAGTCATAAAAATCCAGACCGAAACGTTTCGCCTACACAGTAGGCTTTTTTAGTCGTGTGCAGAGAGAGCAGAATCAGAGATGTGAAGACGATGTAATCAGACCATCACCCTTGATAGACTCGACTGAAGAATCTTTCTGTGTAGGCGAAACGTTTCGGAATAAAGGTACTTAACTGGTGCACATAAGATGGAGTACTGCAGCATGCTAGTCAGATCCAATTTACCTACTGAACCAAGCTAGTCAGGTCCAAGTTACCTACTGAACCAAGCTAGTCAGGTCCAAGTTACCTACTGAACCAAGCTAGTCAGGTCCAAGTTACCTACTGAACCAAGCTAGTCAGGTCCAAGTTACCTACTGAACCAAGCTAGGCAGGTCCAAGTTACCTACTGAACCAAGCTAGTCAGGTCCAAGTTACCTACTGAACCAACCTAGTCAGGTCCAAGTTACCTACTGAACCAAGCTAGTCAGGTCCAAGTTACCTACTGAACCAAGCTAGTCAGGTCCAAGTTACCTACTGAACCAAGCTAGTCAGGTCCAAGTTACCTACTGAACCAAGCTAGTCAGGTCCAAGTTACCTACTGAACCAAGCTAGCCAGGTCCAAGTTACGTACTGAACCAAGCTAGTCAGGTCCAAGTTACCTACTGAACCAAGCTAGTCAGGTCCAAGTTACCTACTGAACCAAGCTAGTCAGGTCCAAGTTACCTACTGAACCAAGCTAGTCAGGTCCAAGTTACCTACTGAACCAAGCTAGTCAGGTCCAAGTTACCTACTGAACCAAGCTAGTCAGGTCCAAGTTACCTACTGAACCAAGCTAGCCAGGTCCAAGTTACGTACTAAACCAAGCTAGTCAGGTCCAAGTTACCTACTGAACCAAGCTAGTCAGGTCCAAGTTACCTACTGAACCAAGCTAGTCAGGTCCAAGTTACCTACTGAACCAAGCTAGTCAGGTCCAAGTTACCTACTGAACCAAGCTAGTCAGGTCCAAGTTATCTACTGAACCAAGCTATTCAGGTCCAAGTCACCTACTGAACCAAGCTAGTCAGGTCCAAGTCACCTACTGGCCCATGCTAGTCAGGTCCAAGTCACCTACTGGCCCATGCTAGTCAGGTCCAAGTTATCTACTGAACCAAGCTAGTCAGGTCCAAGTTACCTACTGAACCAAGCTAGTCAGGTCCAAGTTACCTACTGAACCAAGCTATTCAGGTCCAAGTCACCTACTGAACCAAGCTAGTCAGGTCCAAGTCACCTACTGGCCCATGCTAGTCAGGTCCAAGTCACCTATCATGTGGGAGTTCGACACGTGGATTAGGTAAAGAAATACTCACGTAGGCTGGTAGTACGTATAATTACAGATAATGTGAGTAGCGCCCTTACAGCCGTAACCTAGTCTCTCTGCTCTCTCTCGTACAACTGACCGACTGGCCGCCCACAGTACCCATATGTGAGGGGGTCTTTGAATAGTGCCAGGTCAGCACAATATGAATAGACAGTGACTCAGGCAGAGACGGTTGGTCGTGAGTCAACTGGCACAGTGGTTACTGGTAACTGGTTACTACTACTGAGACACCTACTGGCCCATGCTAGTCAGGTCCAAGTTACCTACTGAACCAAGCTAGTCACGTCCAAGTTACCTACTGAACCAAGCTAGTCAGGTCCAAGTTACCTACTGAACCAAACTAGTCAGGTCCAAGTTACCTACTGAACCAAGCTAGTCAGGTCCAAGTTATCTACTGAACCAAGCTAGGCAGGTCCAAGTTACCTACTGGCCCATGCTAGTCAGGTCCAAGTTACCTACTGGCCCATGCTAGTCAGGTCCAAGTTACCTACTGAACCAAGCTAGTCAGGTCCAAGTCACCTACTGGCCCATGCTAGTCAGGTCCAAGTTACCTACTGAACCAAGCTAGTCAGGTCCAAGTTACCTACTGAACCAAGCTAGCCAGGTCCAAGTTGCGTACTGAACCAAGCTAGTCAGGTCCAAGTTGCGTACTGAACCAAGCTAGTCAGGTCCAAGTTACGTACTGAACCAAGCTAGTCAGGTCCAAGTTACCTACTGAACCAAGCTAGTCAGGTCCAAGTTACCTACTGAACCAAGCTAGTCAGGTCCAAGTTACCTACTGAACCAAGCTAGTCAGGTCCAAGTTACCTACTGAACCAAGCTAGTCAGGTCCAAGTTACCTACTGAACCAAGCTAGTCAGGTCCAAGTCACCTACTGAACCAAGTTAGTCAGGTCCAAGTCACCTACTGAACCAAGCTAGTCAGGTCCAAGTCACCTACTGGCCCATGCTAGTCAGGTCCAAGTCACATTTACTTAAGAAGGAAGAAACATTGCAGTATGACGGTTACCATATTTAAGGAAACAGAGTTAAACTACTTGTACTAAAATAAATAAATAAATAATAATAATAATAATAATAATAATAATAATAATAATAATAATAATAATAATAATAGTGATTGTAATCAGATTTACCGCTGAACCCGTAAGGGTAGTGTAGCGCACTTTACCAGAAATATATTAAGAAGGATCAGATTAAGAAGGATATAACTGATGAAGGTAGAACAAGCAAATGAATGGATAGAATTAGAAGAGAGAGAATCAAGTGAAAGTTTAGTGTGGTGGAGGGTGTGTGGTGGAGGGTGTGTGGTGGAGGGTGTGTGGTGGAGGGTGTGTGGTGGAGGGTGTGTGGTGGAGGGTGTGTGGTGGAGGATGTGTGGTGGAGGGTGTGTGGTGGAGGGTGTGTGGTGGAGGGTGTGTGGTGGAGGATGTGTGGTGGAGGGTGTGTGGTGGAGGGTGTGTGGTGGAGGATGTGTGGTGGAGGGTGTGTGGTGGAGGGTGTGTGGTGGAGGGTATGTGGTGGAGGGTGTGTGATGGAGGGTGTGTGGTGGAGGGTGTGTGGTGGAGGGTGTGTGGTGGAGGGTGTGTGGTGGAGGGTGTGTGGTGGAGGATGTGTGGTGGAGGGTGTGTGGTGGAGGGTGTGTGGTGGAGGATGTGTGGTGGAGGGTGTGTGGTGGAGGGTGTGTGGTGGAGGGTGTGTGGTGGAGGGTGTGTGGTGGAGGGTGTGTGGTGGAGGATGTGTGGTGGAGGGTGTGTGGTGGAGGGTATGTGGTGGAGGGTGTGTGATGGAGGGTGAGGGGTGGAGGGTGTGTGGTGATGATGGGTGGTGGAGGAATGTTGTGCGGTTGTGGGTGTGTGGTGGAGGGTGTATGGTGGAGGGTGTGTGGTGGAGGGTGTGTGGTGGAGGGTGTGTGGTGGAGGGTGTGTGGTGGAGGGTGTGTGGTGGAGGGTGTGAGGTGGAGGGTGTGTGGTGGAGAGTGTGTGTGGTGTGAGGTACAGTGTGAAGTGGAGGCTGTGAGGTGTGTGTGGTGGAGGGTGTGTGGTGGAGGGTGTGTACAGGTGGAGGGAGGCTGTGTGGTGGAGGGTGTGTGGTGGAGGGTGTGTGGTGGAGGGTGTGTTGGTGGAGGGTGTGTGGTGGAGGGTGTGTGGTGGAGGGTGTGTGGTGGTGAAGTGGAGGGTGTGTGGTGGAGGGTGTGTGGTGGAGGGTGTGTGGTGGAGGGTGTGTGGTGGAGGGTGTGTGGTGGAGGGTGTGTGGTGGAGGGTGTGTGGGGGAGGGTGTGTGGTGGAGGGTGTGTGGTGGAGGTGTGTGGTGGAGGGTGTGTGGTGGAGTGTGTGTGGTGGAGGGTGTGTGGTGGAGGGTGTGTGGTGGAGGGTGTGTGGTGGAGGGTGTGTGGTGGAGGGTGTGTGGTGGAGGATGTGTGGTGGAGGGTGTGTGGTGGAGGGTGTGTGGTGGAGGGTGTGTGGTGGAGGATGTGTGGTGGAGGGTGTGTGGTGGAGGGTGTGTGGTGGAGGGTGTGTGGTGGAGGGGTGTGTGGTGGAGGGTGTGTGGTGGAGGGTGTGTGGTGGAGGGTGTGTGGTGGAGGGTGTGTGGTGGAGGGTGTGTGGTGGAGTGTGTGTGGTGGAGGGTGTGTGGTGGAGGGTGTGTGGTGGAGGGTGTGTGGTGGAGGGTGTGTGGTGGAGGGTGTGTGGTGGAGGGTGTGTGGTGGAGGGTGTGTGGTGGAGGGTGTGTGGTGGAGGGTGTGTGGTGGAGGGTGTGTGGTGGAGGGTGTGTGGTGGAGGGTGTGTGGTGGAGGGTGTGTGGTGGAGGGTGTGTGGTGGAGGTTGTGTGGTGGAGGATGTGTGGTGGAGGGTGTGTGGTGGAGGGTGTGTGGTGGAGGATGTGTGGTGGAGGGTGTGTGGTGGAGGATGTGTGGTGGAGGGTGTGTGGTGGAGGGTGTGTGGTGGAGGATGTGTGGTGGAGGGTGTGTGGTGGAGGATGTGTGGTGGAGGGTGTGTGGTGGAGGATGTGTGGTGGAGGGTGTGTGGTGGAGGGTGTGTGGTGGAGGATGTGTGGTGGAGGATGTGTGGTGGAGGGTGTGTGGTGGAGGATGTGTGGTGGAGGGTGTGTGGTGGAGGGTGTGTGGTGGAGGGTGTGTGGTGGAGGGTGTGTGGTGGAGGGTGTGTGGTGGAGGGTGTGTGGTGGAGGGTGTGTGGTGGAGGGTGTGTGGTGGAGGGTGTGTGGTGGAGGGTGTGTGGTGGAGGGTGTGTGGTGGACGGTGTGTGGTGGACGGTGTGTGGTGGAGGGTGTGTGGTGGAGGGTGTGTGGTGGAGGGTGTGTGGTGGAGGGTGTGTGGTGGAGGGTGTGTGGTGGAGGGTGTGTGGTGGAGGGTGTGTGGTGGAGGGTGTGTGGTGGAGGGTGTGTGGTGGAGGGTGTGTGGTGGAGGGTGTGTGGTGGAGGGTGTGTGGTGGAGGGTGTGTGGTGGAGGGTGTGTGGTGGAGGGTGTGTGGTGGAGGGTGTGTGGTGGAGGGTGTGTGGTGGAGGGTATGTGGTGGAGGGTGTGTGGTGGAGGGTATGTGGTGGAGGGTGTGTGGTGGAGGGTGTGTGGTGGAGGGTGTGTGGTGGAGGGTGTGTGGTGGAGGGTGTGTGGTGGAGGGTGTGTGGTGGAGGGTGTGTGGTGGAGGGTGTGTGGTGGAGGGTGTGTGGTGGAGGGTGTGTGGTGGAGGGTGTGTGGTGGAGGGTGTGTGGTGGAGGGTGTGTGGTGGAGGGTGTGTGGTGGAGGGTGTGTGGTGGAGGGTGTGTGGTGGAGGGTGTGTGGTGGAGGGTGTGTGGTGGAGGGTGTGTGGTGGAGGGTGTGTGGTGGAGGGTGTGTGGTGGAGGGTATGTGGTGGAGGGTGTGTGGTGGAGGGTGTGTGGTGGAGGGTGTGTGGTGGAGGGTGTGTGGTGGAGGGTGTGTGGTGGAGGGTGGGTGGTGGAGGGTGTGTGGTGGAGGGTGTGTGGTGGAGGGTGTGTGGTGGAGGGTGTGTGGTGGAGGGTGTGTGGTGGAGGGTGTGTGGTGGAGGGTGTGTGGTGGAGGGTGTGAGGTGGAGGGTGTGTGGTGGAGAGTGTGGTGGAGGGTGTGAGGTACAGGGTGTGAAGTGGAGGCTGTGAGGTGGAGGGTGTGTGGTGGAGGGTGTGTGGTGGAGGGTGTGTGGTGGAGGGTGTGTGGTGGAGGGTGTGTGGTGGAGGGTGTGTGGTGGAGGGTGTGTGGTGGAGGGTATGTGGTGGAGGGTGTGTGGTGGAGGGTGTGTGGTGGAGGGTGTGTGGTGGAGGGTGTGTGGTGGAGGGTGTGTGGTGGTGTGTGGTGGAGGGGTGTGTGTGGTGGAGGGTGTGTGGTGGAGGGTGTGTGGTGGAGGGTGTGTGGTGGAGGGTGTGTGGTGGAGGGTGTGTGGTGGAGGGTGTGTGGTGGAGGGTGTGTGGTGGAGGGTGTGTGGTGGAGGGTGTGTGGTGGAGGGTGTGTGGTGGAGGGTGTGTGGTGGAGGGTGTGTGGTGGAGGGTGTGTGGTGGAGGGTATGTGGTGGAGGGTGTGTGGTGGAGGGTATGTGGTGGAGGGTGTGTGGTGGAGGGTGTGTGGTGGAGGGTATGTGGTGGAGGGTGTGTGGTGGAGGGTGTGTGGTGGAGGGTGTGTGGTGGAGGGTGTGTGGTGGAGGGTGTGTGGTAGAGGGTATGTGGTGCAGGGTGTGTGGTGGAGGGTGTGTGGTGGAGGGTGTGTGGTGGAGGGTGTGTGGTGGAGGGTGTGTGGTGGAGGGTGTGTGGTGGGGGGTGTGTGGTGGAGGGTGTGTGGTGGAGGGTGTGAGGTGGAGGGTGTGTGGTGGAGTGTGTGGTGGAGGGTGTGAGGTACAGGGTGTGAAGTGGAGGCTGTGAGGTGGAGGGTGTGTGGTGGAGGGTGTGTGGTGGAGGGTGTGTGGTGCAGGGTGTGTGGTGGAGGGTGTGTGGTGGAGGGTGTGTGGTGGAGGGTGTGTGGTGGAGGGTGTGTGGTGGAGGGTGTGAGGTGGAGGGTATGTAGTGGAGGGTGTGTGGTGGAGGGTGTGTGGTGGAGGGTGTGTGGTGGAGGGTGTGTGGTGGAGGGTGTGTGGTGGAGGGTGTGTGGTGGAGGGTGTGTGGTGGAGGGTGTGTGGTGGAGGGTGTGTGGTGGAGGGTGTGTGGTGGAGGGTGTGTGGTGGAGGGTGTGTGGTGGAGGGTGTGTGGTGGAGGGTGTGTGGTGGAGGGTGTGTGGTGGAGGGTGTGGTGGAGGGTGTGTGGTGGAGGGTGTGTGGTGGAGGGTGTGTGGTGGAGGGTGTGTGGTGGAGGGTGGGTGGTGGAGGGTGTGTGGTGGTGGGTGTGTGGTGGAGGGTGTGTGGTGGAGGGTGTGTGGTGGAGGGTGTGTGGTGGAGGGTGTGTGGTGGAGGGTGTGTGGTGGAGGGTGTGTGGTGGAGGGTGTGAGGTGGAGGGTGTGTGGTGGAGAGTGTGTGGTGGAGGGTGTGAGGTAGAGGGTGTGAAGTGGAGGCTGTGAGGTGGAGGGTGTGTGGTGGAGGGTGTGTGGTGGAGGGTGTGTGGTGGAGGGTGGGTGGTGGAGGGTGTGTGGTGGAGGGTGTGTGGTGGAGGGTGTGTGGTGGAGGGTGTGTGGTGGAGGGTGTGTGGTGGAGGGTGTGTGGTGGAGGGTGTGTGGTGGAGGGTGTGTGGTGGAGGGTGTGTGGTGGAGGGTGTGTGGTGGAGGGTGTGTGGTGGAGGGTATGTGGTGGAGGGTGTGTGGTGGAGGGTGTGTGGTGGAGGGTATGTGGTGGAGGGTGTGTGGTGGAGGGTATGTGGTGGAGGGTGTGTGGTGGAGGGTGTGTGGTGGAGGGTATGTGGTGGAGGGTGTGTGGTGGAGGGTGTGTGGTGGAGGGTGTGTGGTGGAGGGTGTGTGGTGGAGGGTGTGTGGTGGAGGGTGTGTGGTGCAGGGTGTGTGGTGGAGGGTGTGTGGTGGAGGGTGTGTGGTGGAGGGTGTGTGGTGGAGGGTGGGTGGTGGAGGGTGTGTGGTGGGGGGGGTGTGGTGGTGGGTGTGTGGTGGAGGGTGTGAGGTGGAGGGTGTGTGGTGGAGAGTGTGTGGTGGAGGGTGTGAGGTACAGGGTGTGAAGTGGAGGCTGTGAGGTGGAGGGTGTGTGGTGGAGGGTGTGTGGTGGAGGGTGTGTGGTGCAGGGTGTGTGGTGGAGGGTGTGTGGTGGAGGGTGTGTGGTGGAGGGTGTGTGGTGGAGGGTGTGTGGTGGAGGGTGTGAGGTGGAGGGTATGTAGTGGAGGGTGTGTGGTGGAGGGTGTGTGGTGGAGGGTGTGTGGTGGAAGGTGTGTGGTGGAGGGTGTGAGGTGGAGGGTGTGTGATGCAGGGTGTGTGGTGCAGGGTGTGAGGTGGATGGTGTGTGGTGGGGGGTGTGTGGTGGAGGGTGTGTGGTGGAAGGTGTGTGGTGGAGGGTGTGTGGTGCAGGGTGTGAGGTGGAGGATGTGTGGTGGAGGATGTGTGGTGGAGAGTGTGAGGTGGAGGGTGTGTGGTGGAGGGTGTGTGGTGCAGGGTGTGTGGTGCAGGGTGTGTGGTGGAGGGTGTGTGGTGGAGGGTGTGTGGTGGAGGGTGTGTGGTGGAGGGTGTGAGGTGGAGGGTGTGTGGTGCAGGGTGTGTGGTGCAGTGTGTGAGGTGGAGGGTATGTGGTGGAGGGTGTGAGGTGGAGGGTGTGTGGTGCAGGGTGTGTGGTGCAGGGTGTGAGGTGGAGGGTGTGTGGTGGAGAGTGTGTGGTGGAGGGTGTGTGGTGGAGGGTGTGTGGTGGAGGGTGTGTGGTGGAGGGTGTGTGGTGGAGGGTGTGTGGTGGAGGGTGTGTGGTGGAAGGTGTGTGGTGGAGGGTGTGTGGTGCAGGGTGTGAGGTGGAGGATGTGTGGTGGAGGATGTGTGGTGAAGAGTGTGAGGTGGAGGGTGTGTGGTGGAGGGTGTGTGGTGGAGGGTGTGAGGTGGAGTGTGTGTGGTGGAGTGTGTGTGGTGGAGGGTGTGAGGTGGAGGGTGGTGGTGCAGGGTGTGTGGTGCAGGGTGTGTGGTGGAGGGTGTGTGGTGGAGGGTGTGTGGTGGAGGGTGTGTGGTGGAGGGTGTGTGGTGGAGGGTGTGAGGTGGTGGGAGAGTGGTGGAGGGTGTGAGGAGGGTGTGTGGTGGAGTGTGTGTGGTGGAGGGTTTGTGGTGGAGGGTGTGAGGTGGAGGGTGTGAGGGTGTGAGGTGGAGGGTGTGTGGTGGAGGGTGTGTGGTGGAGGGTGTGTGGTGGAGGGTGTGAGGTGGAGGGTGTGTGGTGGAGGGTGTGTGGTGGAGGGTGTGTGGTGGAGGGTGTGAGGTGGAGGGTGTGTGGTGGAGGGTGTGTGGTGGAGGGTGTGTGGTGGAGGGTGTGTGGTGGAGGGTGTGTGGTGGAGGGTGTGTGGTGGAGGGTGTGTGGTGGAGGGTGTGTGGTGGAGGGTGTGTGGTGGAGGGTGTGTGGTGGAGGGTGTGTGGTGGAGGGTGTGTGGTGGAGGGTGTGTGGTGGAGGGTGTGTGGTGGAGGGTGTGTGGTGGAGGGTGTGTGGTGGAGGGTGTGTGGTGGAGGGTGTGTGGTGGAGGGTGTGTGGTGGAGGGTGTGTGGTGGAGGGTGTGTGGTGGAGGGTGTGTGGTGGAGGGTGTGTGGTGGAGGGTGTGTGGTGGAGGGTGTGTGGTGGAGGGTGTGTGGTGGAGGGTGTGTGGTGGAGGGTGTGTGGTGGAGGGTGTGTGGTGGAGGGTGTGTGGTGGAGGGTGTGTGGTGGAGGGTGTGTGGTGGAGGGTGTGTGGTGGAGGGTGTGTGGTGGGTGTGTGGAGGGGGTGGAGGGTGTGTGGAGGGTGTGAGGTACAGGGTGTGTGTGAGGTGGAGGGTGTGTGGTGGAGGGTGTGTGGTGGAGGGTGTGTGGTGGAGGGTGTGTGGTGGAGGGTGTGTGGTGGAGGGTGTGTGGTGGAGGGTGTGTGGTGGAGGGTGTGTGGTGGAGGGTGTGTGGTGGAGGGTGTGTGGTGGAGGGTGTGTGGTGGAGGGTGTGTGGTGGAGGGTGTGTGGTGGAGGGTGTGTGGTGGAGGGTGTGTGGTGGAGGGTGTGTGGTGGAGGGTGTGTGGTGGAGGGTGTGTGGTGTGAGGGTGTGTGGTGGAGGGTGTGTGGTGGAGGGTGTGTGGTGGAGGGTGTGTGGTGGAGGGTGTGTGGTGGAGGGTGTGTGGTGGAGGGTGTGTGGTGGAGGGTGTGTGGTGGAGGGTGTGTGGTGGAGGGTGTGTGGTGGAGGGTGTGTGGTGGAGGGTATGTGTGGTGGAGGGTGTGTGGTGGAGGGTGTGTGGTGGAGGGTGTGTGGTGGAGGGTGTGTGGTGGAGGGTGTGTGGTGGAGGGTGTGTGGTGGAGGGTGTGTGGTGGAGGGTGTGTGGTGCAGGGTGTGTGGTGGAGGGTGTGTGGTGGAGGGTGTGTGGTGGAGGGTGTGTGGTGGAGGGTGTGTGGTGGAGGGTGTGTGGTGGAGGGTGTGTGGTGGAGGGTGTGTGGTGGAGGGTGTGAGGTGGAGGGTGTGTGGTGGAGGTGTGTGGTGGAGGGTGTGAGGTACAGGGTGGAAGTGGAGGCTGTGAGGTGGAGGGTGTGTGGTGGAGGGTGTGTGGTGGAGGGTGTGTGGTGCAGGGTGTGTGGTGGAGGGTGTGTGGTGGAGGGTGTGTGGTGGAGGGTGTGTGGTGGAGGGTGTGTGGTGGAGGGTGTGAGGTGGAGGGTGTGTGGTGGAGGGTGTGTGGTGGAGGGTGTGTTGTGGAAGGTGTGTGTTGGAGGGTGTGAGGTGGAGGGTGTGTGATGCAGGGTGTGTGGTGCAGGGTGTGAGGTGGATGGTGTGTGGTGGGGGGTGTGTGGTGGAGGGTGTGTGGTGGAAGGTGTGTGGTGGAGGGTGTGTGGTGCAGGGTGTGAGGTGGAGGATGTGTGGTGGAGGATGTGTGGTGGAGAGTGTGAGGTGGAGGGTGTGTGGTGGAGGGTGTGTGGTGCAGGGTGTGTGGTGGAGGGTGTGTGGTGGAGGGTGTGTGGTGCAGGGTGTGTGGTGCAGGGTGTGTGGTGGAGGGTGTGAGGTGGAGGGTGTGTGGTGCAGGGAGGTGTGTGGTGCAAGGAGGTGTGTGGTGCAGGGAGATGTGTGGTGCAGGGAGATGTGTGTGGTGCAGGGAGATGTGTGGTGCAGGGTGTGAGGTGGAGGGTGTGTGGTGGAGAGTGTGTGGTGGAGGGTGTGTGGTGGAGGGTGTGTGGTGGAGGGTGTGTGGTGGAGGGTGTGTGGTGGAGGGTGTGTGGTGCAGGGTGTTTGGTGCAGGGTGTGTGGTGCAGGGTGTGTGGTGCAGGGTGTGAGGTGGAGGTGTGTGGAGAGGGTGTGTGGTGGAAGGTGTGAGGTGGAGGGTGTGTGGTGGAGGGTGTGTGGTGCAGGGTGTGAGGTGTGTGGTGGAGGGTGTGTGGTGGAGGGTGTGAGGTGGAGGGTGTGTGGTGCAGGGTGTGTTGTGCAGGGTGTGAGTGGAGGGTGTGTGGTGGAGAGTGGTGGTGGAGGGTGTGTGGTGGAGGGTGTGTGGTGGCAGCCTAGACGGTGTGTGGTGGAAGCCTGGAGGGTGTGTGGTGGAGGGTGTGGTGGAGGGTGTGTGGTGGAAGGTGTGAGGTGGAGGGTGTGTGGTGGGGTGTGTGGGTGAGTGGTGGAGGGTGTGTGGTGAAGGTGTGTGGTGGAGGGTGTGTGGTGGAGGGTGTGTGGTGGAAGGTGTGTAGTGGAGGGTGTGTGGTGGAGGGTGTGAGGTGGAGGGTGTGTGGTGGAGGGTGTGTGGTGGAGGGTGTGTTGTGGAGGTGGTGTAGTGGAGGGTGGAGGGTGTGTGGTGGAGGGTGTGTGGTGGAGGGTGTGGTGGAGGGTGGAGGGTGTGTGGTGGAGGGTGTGTGGTGGAGGGTGTGTGGTGGAGGGTGTGTGGTGGAGGGTGTGTGGTGGAGGGTGTGTGGTGGAGGGTGTGTGGTGGAGGGTGTGGGGTGGAGGGTGGAGGCTGTGTGGTGGAGGTGTGTGTGGTGGAGGGTGTGTGGTGGAGGGTGTGTGGTGGTGTGTGGTGGGGGGTGTGTGGTGGAGGGTGTGTGGTGGAGGGTGTGTGGTGGAGGGTGTGTGGTGGAGGGTGTGTGGTGGAGGGTGTGTGGTGGAGGGTGTGTGGTGGAGGGTGTGTGGTGGAGGGTGTGTGGTGGAGGGTGTGTGGTGGAGGGTGTGTGGTGGAGGGTGTGAGGTGGAGGGTGTGTGGTGCAGGGTGTGTGGTGCAGGGTGTGAGGTGGAGGGTGTGTGGTGGAGGGTGTGAGGTGGTGTGTGGTGCAGGGTGTGTGGTGGAGGGTGTGTGGTGGAGGGTGTGTGGTGGAGGGTGTGTGGTGGAGGGTGTGTGGTGGAGGGTGTGTGGTGGAGGGTGTGTGGTGGAGGGTGTGTGGTGGAAGGTGTGTGGTGGAGGGTGTGTGGTGCAGGGTGTGAGGTGGAGGATGTGTGGTGGAGGATGTGTGGTGGAGAGTGTGAGGTGGAGGGTGTGTGGTGGAGGGTGTGTGGTGCAGGGTGTGAGGTGGAGGGTGTGTGGTGGAGGGTGTGTGGTGGAGGGTGTGAGGTGGAGGGTGTGTGGTGCAGGGTGTGTGGTGCAGGGTGTGAGGTGGAGGGTGTGTGGTGGAGAGTGTGTGGTGGAGGGTGTGTGGTGGAGGGTGTGTGGTGCAGGGTGTGTGGTGCAGGGTGTGTGGTGCAGGGTGTGTGGTGGAGGGTGTAAGGTGGAGGGTGTGTGGTGCAGGGTGTGTGGTGCAGGGTGTGAGGTGGAGGGTGTGTGGTGGAGAGTGTGTGGTGGAGGGTGTGTGGTGGAGGGTGTGTGGTGGAAGGTGTGTAGTGGAGGGTGTGTGGTGGAGGGTGTGAGGTGGAGGGTGTGTGGTGGAGGGTGTGAGGTGGAGGGTGTGAGGTGGAGGGTGTGTGGTGGAATGTGTGTAGTGGAGGGTGTGTGGTGGAGGGTGTGAGGTGGAGGGTGTGTGGTGGAGGGTGTGAGGTGGAGGGTGTGTGCAACAGGGAGTCGTCGCCGTTAACAATGAGGGGATGAATTGATGAGTGAATATTGCAAAGTCATCAAGACTGGGAGAGGTCTAAGAAAACCACAGACGGAGTACAGGCTAGGGGGAAGGGGGAGGGGCGAAACCTGCAAACCTCACTCAATTCAATTCAAGTTTATTCTCTATAAGGGTTACAATGTGGGGTTTACAGGTTTCGGGTATTGTGTGGTTTACATGTTATAAAATACTAATTACAGAGGGGGCCACTAGGACACCTAGCATGACTAGGCATTTCGAGCAGACTTAGATTAATTCTTAACATTAAATCCTTACAGATTATGGTATTAAGGCTAAGTGACTACATCATAATTTGTGAGTTTAGCAATGTGAATGCTTTTGTTTTGGCACAATACAAAGTGTCTATATTGGAGTATCATAGGCAAACTTATGACTAGTTAGGATTTATTATTTTAAGATTAAGATTAATATTTCTGGGTTTATAGTCAGTGGGTGAGTGAGTGTAATTGTGAACCACCAGGTGGTTATAAGAACATAAGAACATAAGAACGAAGGAACACTGCAGCAGGCCTACTGGCCCATGCGAGGCAGGTCCAAGTCTCCTACCGGCTTAAGCCAATGCACCCAACCTAGTCAGGTCAGGTCACTCTGACTTAAGGGAGGAACATTAGGTACATTCTACAAGATTGATGGACTGAACACATCGACTCCAGGCTGAGGGACTGATCACCTCATACTCCTCTCCTTACGCCTTCCTCTTTGTATTGGGCTGATGAAGCCACTGTGTGGCGAAACGTTTCCTGAATAAAGATTCCCATAAGAACATAAGAACATAAGAACGAAGGAACACTGCAGAAGGCCTACTGGCCCATGCGAGGCAGGTCCAAGTCTCCTACCGGCTTAAGCCAATGCACCCAACCTAGTCAGGTCAGGTCACATTGACTTAAGTGTCTCAATCTTCACCGAGCATATCTCCTGAAGCATATGGCCACCTACCCCAAACAGGTCGAGATAATAACCTGTTATCAGCAGTGTATAGGCATAAAGATAATGGGAGACAACACATTAGCTCTAAGACAATAGGAGACACGAATAAGCTCACAACATGCAGCTGGAAGCTGGGCATGTCAGGGTGTTATTCTTACAACTGGGTTATATTACGCATCTTCTTCCGTCAGATAGTGACTGCACCTTCAGTAGGGAGGCAGGAAACTAACAAGACTAAGAATTACGATCTTCAGCACAATTAAGAGAGTCAGATGGAGGGCGCTGATGGCAGGGATCATTACGTCGGTGCAATTTGTGCAGTCTCTGTTGAATATTCACAGAACCAGCAGTGATAACATTGTTGAGATGGATGGATGGGTCTTTGCAAGAGTCAACCTGTGACTTATTAAATATTTCATTAAAATGAACAAATGGCAGTCAGATATGATCTTGTGGCCTGGTGGCTAAACCTCTTGTTTCACATGGCGAGGATCTAGGCTCGATTTCCAGTCAGAGTAGAAATATCGGACGTGTTTCTTTACACCGGTTGTCTATGTTCACTCATCAGTAAAATGGGTACCTGGGTGTTAATGAACTAGTGTTGGTCGCATCCTGGGACAAAGCTGATCTAATTTGCCCGAAATGCTCAGCATAACAAGCGGTTTTCTATATAGTAGTATGTTACTGATGTCAGCTAGACCTGTATACCTTGTACATGTACTTGTAGAAATAAACGTATATTATTATTATTATTATTATTATTATTATTATTACTGTGTGTTGGATGCTGCGCACATGTGGCCGCAACAGCATCTTCAGCATCCTGTATGCGCATCTCCCATTATTTCATCTCATGATCTCACCTTACACACAGCGTGAGCTAGAGACTCTCAGACTCGACATAATTTCCACATGCGGAGGGTGTTGTTCAAGATGCAGCCTCCAGCCTTTCTTCAGATGCTTGGACAATCCATATCTGGGGGGATTTTTTTTTAGTTATCCCGATTGGTAGCGCACTCAGCTCACACACACTGAGGTCCGTGGTTCGATCCTAGGCACGGGTGGAAAACATTAGGACCGGGTTTTTTTTTTTAAGACACCTGTTGTCCCTATTCAGCTAGCAGTAAAATAGGTGCCTGGCGGGAGGCTGTTGAACAGTCTTGGGCCCCGGACACTTATTGTGTTCTCTTACTGTTGCTATGAAGAGAAAAAGGCACAACACCGTTACTTGATAATGGTACCATGATGGATAGAAACGTCGTCATGAAGTTCCCCTCCTAAATACCGATTTCCTGGAAGTGTTGTCAGACGTCTCAGTTTTTTAAATTGTTCATTTGTGATTAAATGTGCGTGTGACTTTGTAAATGGTCGAAGACGAACCGAAACGTCGTCATAAGCTCCTCTCTCTCTTATGTGCGGGTTATTTGTGTAAATGTGCGTGTAAATAAGCTTATAAAATTTAAAATATGATATATGCAAGTCTGCGTGGGAGGTTCTCAAATTAGCCAACACTCGCCAACACTCACACAGTCATCACCAACACTCACACAGTCATCACTAACACTCACACAGTCAGCACCAACACTCACACAGTCAACACCAACACTCACACAGTCATCACTAACACTCACACAGTCAGCACCAACACTCACACAGTCAACACCAACACTTACACAGTCAGTCGTCACCAACACTCACACAGTCAACACCAACACTCACACAGTCATCACCAACACTCACACAGTCATCACCAACACTCACACAGTCATCACTAACACTCACACAGTCAGCACCAACACTCACACAGTCAACACCAACACTTACACAGTCAGTCATCACTAACACTCACACAGTCAGCACCAACACTCACACAGTCAACACCAACACTTACACAGTCAGTCATCACTAACACTCACACAGTCAACACCAACACTCACACAGTCATCACTAACACTCACACAGTCAGCACCAACACTCACACAGTCAACACCAACACTTACACAGTCAGTCATCACTAACACTCACACAGTCAGCACCAACACTCATACAGTCATCACCAACACTCACACAGTCAACATCAACACTCACACAGTCAACACCAACACTCACACAGTCAACACCAACACTCACACAGTCAACACCAACACTCACACAGTCAACACCAACACTCACACAGTCATCACCAACACTCACACAGTCAACATCAACACTCACACAGTCAACACCAACACTCACACAGTCAACATCAACACTCACACAGTCAACACCAACACTCACACAGTCAACATCAACACTCACACAGTCAACACCAACACTCACACAGTCAACACCAACACTCACACAGTCAACACCAACACTCACACAGTCAACACCAACACTCACACAGTCATCACCAACACTCACACAGTCAACATCAACACTCACACAGTCAACACCAACACTCACACAGTCAACACCAACACTCACACAGTCATCACCAACACTCACACAGTCAACACCAACACTCACACAGTCATCACCAACACTCACACAGTCAACATCAACACTCACACAGTCAACACCAACACTCACACAGTCATCACCAACACTCACACAGTCAACATCAACACTCACACAGTCAACACCAACACTCATACAGTCATCACCAACACTCACACAGTCATCACTAACACTCACACAGTCATCACCAACACTCACACAGTCAACATCAACACTCACACAGTCATCACCAACACTCACACAGTCAACATCAACACTCACACAGTCAACACCAACACTCACACAGTCAACACCAACACTCACACAGTCAACACCAACACTCACACAGTCAACACCAACACTCACACAGTCAACACCAACACTCACACAGTCAACACCAACACTCACACAGTCAACACCAACACTCACACAGTCATCACCAACACTCACACAGTCAACATCAACACTCACACAGTCATCACCAACACTCACACAGTCAACATCAACACTCACACAGTCAACACCAACACTCACACAGTCAACACCAACACTCACACAGTCAACACCAACACTCACACAGTCAACACCAACACTCACACAGTCAACACCAACACTCACACAGTCAACACCAACACTCACACAGTCAACACCAACACTCACACAGTCAACACCAACACTCACACAGTCAACACCAACACTCACACAGTCTTGCTTGATTGGTAATTTCCGCCTCCCATTAATCTTGCTCAAGACGGATCTCTTGTCTGTCTCAGATACATATAAATAGTTGCATTAATGCCAAGAATAGCCAGCCGGACCATTACCGCCTCCTTCCCCTCCCAAAACTTCTAATATTAAGGTGAACTAGACGTGTTGAAGCGATACTCTCCTGATCTCTCTCTTACTCGCTGATTCTCTGCCATTTTATTGTGTTTTTGAGTAAAACTGGATAAATTTTCAATGCACTGGTCTATATAACACAGTGTACTGGTACTCTAGTCTATAGCTATGTCCCCCCCCCCCTGTCATTTTCAATGCACTGGTCTATATAACAGTTACACAGTGGGAACAAAGGCTAGCTATGTTCCCCCCTGTCATATTCCATCACCAATGTACTGGTACTCTAGTCTATATAACAGTTACACAGTGGGAACAAAGGCTAGCTATGTTCCCCCCTGTCATATTCCATCACCAATGTACTGGTACTCTAGTCTATATAACAGTTACACAGTGGGAACAAAGGCTAGAAATGTCCCCCCCCCTGTCATATTCCATCACCAATGTACTGGTACTCTAGTCTATATAGCAGTTACACAGTGGGAACAAAGGCTAGCTATGTTCCCCCCTGTCATATTCCATCACCAATGTACTGGTACTCTAGTCTATATAACAGTTACACAGTGAGAACAAAGGCTAGCTATGTTCCCATGTCATATTCCATCACCAATGTACTGGTACTCTAGTCTATATAACAGTTACACAGTGGGAACAAAGGCTAGCTATGTTCCCCCCTGTCATATTCCATCACCAATGTACTGGTACTCTAGTCTATATAACAGTTACACAGTGGGAACAAAGGCTAGCTATGTCCCCCCCGTCATATTCCATCACCAATGTACTGGTACTCTAGTCTATATAACAGTTACACAGTGGGAACAAAGGCTAGCTATGTTCCCCCCTGTCATATTCCATCACCAATGTACTGGTACTCTAGTCTATATAAAAGTTACACAGTGGGAACAAAGGCTAGCTATGTCCCCCCCTGTCATATTCCATCACCAATGTACTGGTACTCTAGTCTATATAACAGTTACACAGTGGGAACAAAGGCTAGCTATGTTCCCCCCTGTCATATTCCATCACCAATGTACTGGTACTCTAGTCTATATAACAGTTACACAGTGGGAACAAAGGCTAGCTATGTTCCCCCCTGTCATATTCCATCACCAATGTACTGGTACTCTAGTCTATATAACAGTTACACAGTGAGAACAAAGGCTAGCTATGTCCCCCCCTGTCATATTCCATCACCAATGTACTGGTACTCTAGTCTATATAACAGTTACACAGTGGGAACAAAGGCTAGCTATGTTCCCCCCTGTCATATTCCATCACCAATGTACTGGTACTCTAGTCTATATAACAGTTACACAGTGGAGACAAAAGCTAGCTATGTTCCCCCCTGTCATATTCCATCACCAATGTACTGGTACTCTAGTCTATATAACAGTTACACAGTGGAGACAAAAGCTAGCTATGTTCCCATGTCATATTCCATCAAACTCGAAGGATATTATATGCAGTGGATTGAGACACCAATGCAGTATAATCCTATAATGGCAACGTTTCGCCCAAGCATGTGGCATTTTTATTTTCTCAAGCCACTAATCACATTATACTGCCTCTGCAAAGTTGTTGATCCAAGGAATTGGAGCTACTCATCTCCTTTCCTTGGATCAAACCTGATTACCTTCTATTTCCCAGGCGTTGTCTTAATTCTAGCACTAATAATAATAATAATAATAATAATAATAATAATAATCACAGTAATATTAATAATAATAAAATACTACAACTAATTCTACTACTACTAATAATAATAATAATAGTCACAATAATAATAATGATGATAATGACAAAATGATATTATTACATTATGTCAAACATAATGGAATAATATAAATATCTGTATTCTGTTCTTAATATAATGATTGGAGATATTATTATTATTATTATTATTATTATTATTATTATTATTATTATTATTATTATTATTGGATTCAAGCCGGGAGCGCTAAGCCCGTAAGGGTAACACAAAGCCAGGATAACAGGCAGGCATTGAGGGTCGACCTAAGGCAGGGCAGGTCAGGTCCACTTCCTTGGACCAAGAGCCCTACATCAGTCTCAAGGATCTTCTATCATAAGGCGAATATACTGTGTCAGTGTATATACTGTGTCAGTGAATATACTGTGTCAGTGTATATACTGTGTCAGTGTATATACTGTGTCAGTGTATATACTGTGTCAGTGTATATACTGTGTCAGTGTATATACTGTGTCAGTGTATATACTGTGTCAGTGTATATACTGTGTCAGTGTATATACTGTGTCAGTGAATATACTGTGTCAGTGTATATACTGAGTCAGTGTATATACTGTGTCAGTGTATATACTGTGTCAGTGAATATACTGTGTCAGTGTATATACTGAGTCAGTGTATATACTGTGTCAGTGTATATACTGTGTCAGTGTATATACTGTGTCAGGGTATATACTGTGTCAGTGTATATACTGTGTCAGTGTATATACTGAGTCAGTGTATATACTGTGTCAGTGTATATACTGTGTCAGTGTATATACTGAGTCAGTGTATATACTGTGTCAGTGTATATACTGAGTCAGTGTATATACTGTGTCAGGGTATATACTGTGTCAGTGAATATACTGTGTCAGTGTATATACTGTGTCAGTGTATATACTGTGTCAGTGTATATACTGTGTCAGTGTATATACTGTGTCAGGGTATATACTGTGTCAAGGTATATACTGTGTCAGTGTATATACTGTGTCAGTGTATATACTGTGTCAGTATATATACCAGTTTGGCAATAAAGTTGTAGAGGTGTGGAACAAGCTCTGGGGAAGCGTCACTGAGGCGAGAACTTCGGGCAGTTTTAAATGTCATGCTGAACGAGTGTATGAGTGTGTGGATTGTTTGGTGTGAGCTAGACCTGCCCAGCACGGGTCAATGGGCCCACTGTATTCCTGACTGGCGTTGAGCAGTGATGGTCAGCCTTGATAATCCTTGCGTAGTTTAATAGACTTTAAGCCTAATTAACCAGCCTTTGGAGACAAGTGTAACAGAATGACAGATGGTGTGTCTGCCACCACCTGCCGCACCTTGCCCTGAGCAGACACACCACCTGCCTGCCGCACCTTGCCCAGGGCAGATATACCACCTGCCGCACCTTGCCCAGGGCAGATACATCACCTGCCGCACCTTGCCCAGGGCAGATAAACCACCTGCCGCACCTTGCCCAGGGCAGATACACCACCTGCCGCACCTTACCCAGGGCAGATACACCACCTGCCGCACCTTACCCAGGGCAGATACACCACCTGCCGCACCTTACCCAGGGCAGATACACCACCTGCCGCACCTTACCCAGGGCAGATACACCACCTGCCGCACCTTACCCAGGGCAGATACACCACCTGCCGCACCTTACCCAGGGCAGATACACCACCTGCCGCACCTTGCCCAGGGCAGATAAACCACCTGCCGCACCTTGCCCAGGGCAGATACACCACCTGCCGCACCTTACCCAGGGCAGATACACCACCTGCCGCACCTTACCCAGGGCAGATACACCACCTGCCGCACCTTGCCCAGGGCAGATACACCACCTGCCGCACCTTGCCCAGGGCAGATACACCACCTGCCGCACCTTACCCAGGGCAGATACACCACCTGCCGCACCTTGCCCAGGGCAGATACACCACCTGCCGCACCTTGCCCAGGGCAGATACATCACCTGCCGCACCTTGCCCATTGCAGATACACCACCTGCCGCACCTTGCCCATTGCAGATACACCACCTGCCGCACCTTACCCAGGGCAGATACACCACCTGCCGCACCTTGCCCAGGGCAGATACACCACCTGCCGCACCTTGCCCAGGGCAGATACACCACCTGCCGCACCTTGCCCATTGCAGATACACCACCTGCCGCACCTTGCCCATTGCAGATACACCACCTGCCGCACCTTGCCCATTGCAGATACACCACCTGCCGCACCTTGCCCATTGCAGATACACCACCTGCCGCACCTTGCCCATTGCAGATACACCACCTGCCGCACCTTACCCAGGGCAGATACACCACCTGCCGCACCTTACCCAGGGCAGATACACCACCTGCCGCACCTTACCCAGGGCAGATACACCACCTGCCGCACCTTACCCAGGGCAGATACACCACCTGCCGCACCTTGCCCATTGCAGATACACCACCTGCCGCACCTTACCCAGGGCAGATACACCACCTGCCGCACCTTACCCAGGGCAGATACACCACCTGCCGCACCTTACCCAGGGCAGATACACCACCTGCCGCACCTTACCCAGGGCAGATACACCACCTGCCGCACCTTACCCAGGGCAGATACACCACCTGCCGCACCTTACCCAGGGCAGATACACCACCTGCCGCACCTTGCCCATTGCAGATACACCACCTGCCGCACCTTACCCAGGGCAGATACACCACCTGCCGCACCTTACCCAGGGCAGATACACCACCTGCCGCACCTTACCCAGGGCAGATACACCACCTGCCGCACCTTACCCAGGGCAGATACACCACCTGCCGCACCTTACCCAGGGCAGATACACCACCTGCCGCACCTTGCCCATTGCAGATACACCACCTGCCGCACCTTACCCAGGGCAGATACACCACCTGCCGCACCTTACCCAGGGCAGATACACCACCTGCCGCACCTTACCCAGGGCAGATACACCACCTGCCGCACCTTACCCAGGGCAGATACACCACCTGCCGCACCTTGCCCAGGGCAGATACACCACCTGCCGCACCTTACCCAGGGCAGATACACCACCTGCCGCACCTTACCCAGGGCAGATACACCACCTGCCGCACCTTACCCAGGGCAGATACACCACCTGCCGCACCTTACCCAGGGCAGATACACCACCTGCCGCACCTTACCCAGGGCAGATACACCACCTGCCGCACCTTACCCAGGGCAGATACACCACCTGCCGCACCTTGCCCATTGCAGATACACCACCTGCCGCACCTTACCCAGGGCAGATACACCACCTGCCGCACCTTACCCAGGGCAGATACACCACCTGCCGCACCTTACCCAGGGCAGATACACCACCTGCCGCACCTTGCCCATTGCAGATACACCACCTGCCGCACCTTACCCAGGGCAGATACACCACCTGCCGCACCTTGCCCATTGCAGATACACCACCTGCCGCACCTTACCCAGGGCAGATACACCACCTGCCGCACCTTACCCAGGGCAGATACACCACCTGCCGCACCTTACCCAGGGCAGATACACCACCTGCCGCACCTTGCCCAGGGCAGATACACCACCTGCCGCACCTTACCCAGGGCAGATACACCACCTGCCGCACCTTGCCCAGGGCAGATACACCACCTGCCGCACCTTACCCAGGGCAGATACACCACCTGTTATATAAACGAAGATAAGGTTTGCGATAAGCCTGAGCAGGTACACCATGTCTTTGTGTGATAAGCTGTCGTGTAGTGACGGGACGTACGACGACGTACGTGTCCATGACGTGACGTACACCGGAGTCATGGTGCAAGCATGTCTTGCACTGGACACAGGAAGAAAAACAAGATTACAATAAGGTTATATTCTCGCTTTTAATACGCAAAAAAAAAAAAACAGTCCGGAAAGACAAATGTATCCTAGGGTACACAAATGTATCCTAGGGTACACAAATGTATTCTAGGGTATACAAGTGTATCCTAGGGTACACAAATGTATTCTAGGGTATACAAATGTATCCTAGGGTACACAAATGTATTCTAGGGTATACAAATGTATCCTAGGGTACACAAATGTATTCTAGGGTATACAAATGTATCCTAGAGTACACAAATGTATCCTAGGGTATACAAATGTATCCTAGGGAACACAAATGCATTCTAGGGTATACAAATGTATCCTAGGGTACACAAATGTATCCTAGGGTACACAAATGTATCCTAGGGTACACAAATGTATCGTAGGGTACACAAATGTATCCTACGGTACACAAATGTATCGTAGGGTACACAAATGTATCCTAGGGTACACAAATGTATCCTAGGGTACACAAATGTATCCTAGGGTACACAAATGTATCCTAGGGTACACAAATGTATCCTAGGGCACACAAATGTATCCTAGGGTACACAAATGTATCCTAGGGTACACAAATGTATCCTAGGGTACACAAATGTGTCCTAGGGTACACAAATGTATGCTAGTGTACACAAATGTATCCTTGTATGCAAAAATGTATCCTAGTGTACACAAATGTATCCTAGGGTACACAAATAAATCCTAGGGTACACAAATGTATCCTAGGGTATACAAATGTATCCTAGGGTACACAAATGTATCCTAGAGTACACAAATGTATCCTGGGGTACACAAATGTAACCTAGGGTACACAAATGTGTTCTAGGGTACACAAATATATCCTAGGGTACACAAATGTATCCTAGGGTACACAAATGTATCCTAGGGTACACAAATGTATTATAGGGTATACAAATGTATCATAGGGTACACAAATGTATCCTAGGGTACACAAATGTATCCTAGGGTACACAAATGTATCCTAGGTACACAAATGTATCCTAGGGTACACAAATGTATCCTAGGGTACACAAATGTATCCTAGGGTACACAAATGTATCCTAGGGTACACAAATGTGTCCTAGGGTACACAAATGTATCCTAGGGTACACAAATGTATTCTAGGGTACACAAATGTATCCTAGGGTACACAAATGTATCCTAGGGTACAAAAAATGTATCCTAGGGTACACAAATGTATCCTAGGATACACAAATGTATCCTAGGGTACACAAATGTATCCTAGGATACACATATGTATTCTAGGACACTAGGACACATAAAAATGTATCCTAGCGCTTCCTCACCTGTATTCTCAAAACATCTGTCTGCACTTGCCGTTTTGTTGTTGCAGGGGGGAGGGTCGAGTCACCGCTCCTGGCCTGGCTGCCGGAAAGGTTTAACCAGAAGAAACAAACACAGAGTCAGGGTCTTCCACTAAGGTTTAACGGCGCTCTTAACGAACGTTTAACAATAATTCGTGAAATAAAAAAAATGGCTACATGGAATTAATTGTATCGTAGTGGTGAGCTGTGCAGAGTCATCCCAGGGGTCTGACCACCATGATGCTGGTGTTGTGGCTGGTGTTGTGGCTGGTGTTGTGGCTGGTGCTACTGCTCCTGTTGCTGTTTCTGTTGTTGCTGCTGCTGTTGCTGTTGCTGCTGCTGTTGTTGTTGTTGTTCCTACATTTGTCAGCAAGATGTGACTGTATAATCTCGTATGTGTGTGTGTGCAAGTGTGAACGTATCAACATCCGCTTCCCCTCCTCCTCTCCCCCCCCATATCCCTCCCCTCTCCCAGAACATCCCTCCCCTCCAGCGGCTGACGTCATGACCCCATAATGGTTGACAGGTCGCAGAAACAGCAGCGCAGAGCCTTGTTACCATGCGCTGGTGAACGCACACACGCGCACACACGCACACACACACACACACACACACACACACACACACACACACACACACACACACACACACACACACACACACACACACACACAGTTATCGTAGAAAAATTTTCATGTTAAATTTGGGAAAAAAATTATACTTCCAGGTTCAGGAAACAATTTATTGTGCAGACGTACGAATGAATTTATTGTTCCAGCCTTTACGTCAGTCACTGGTGGTTTACGTCAGTCACTGGTGGTTTACGTCAGTCACTGGTGGTTTACGTCAGTCACTGGTGGTTTACGTCAGTCACTGCCAGTTTAAATCAGTCACAGCCACAAAGTCTGAGTAGTATCTGTCACTGAGAAGAATTTATCGTCTATGTAAAGTCCTGGTCACACCATGAGTGTGGATTGTCTTCACATGGGCAGCCAGCAGCCTCGGTACTCCGCTACATCTCTTTCTCCTCTATGCATGCAGGAAACGTTAACATTTTGAGGTCGTTGACAAATGCGTAAGAAAACAATGTATATATATATATATATATATATATATATATATATATATATATATATATATATATATATATATATATATATATATATATATATATATATGAGGTAGAATGTGTGGACTGTTGGAAGTTTCATCGACCCTAATTTCAAGATGTGAATAAGACTCATTAAAATGAATAGAAAGTAATTAAAACATTTTAATGACAACTCCACAGTGGAGGAGGTAGTGGCAAGGAGCCTGACCACTCATACCCAACCCGCCCACACCTCGCCCACACCACCCACCCCGCCCACACCTCGCCCACACCAGCCACACCGCCCATACCTGCTCCACTCACACCCATTCCGCCCACAGTCAGACGTCATGTGTCAACGTTGTCCTAGTCAGTGTTGAGGGACCATGAGAGGTCAGTGTTAAGAGACCACGAGAGGTCAGTGTTAAGGGACCACGAGAGGACAGTGTTAAGGGACCACGAGAGGACAGTGTTAAGGGACCACGAGAGGACAGTGTTAAGGGACCACGAGAGGTCAGTGTTAAGAGACCACGAGAGGTCAGTGTTAGGGACCACGAGAGGACAGTGTTAAGGGACCACGAGAGGTCAGTGTTTAGGGACCAAGAGAGGTCAGTATTAAGGGACCACGAGAGGTCAGTATTAAGGGACCACGAGAGGACAGTGTTAAGGGACCACGAGAGGACAGTGTTAAGGGACCACGAGAGGACAGTGTTAAGGGACCGCGAGAGGACAGTGTTAAGGGACCACGAGAGGTCAGTGTTAAGAGACCACGAGAGGTCAGTGTTAGGGACCACGAGAGGTCACTGTTAAGGGACCACGAGAGGACAGTGTTAAGGGACCACGAGAGGTCAGTGTTTAGGGGCCAAGAGAGGTCAGTATTAAGGGACCACGAGAGGTCAGTATTAAGGGACCACGAGAGATCAGTGTTAAGGGACTAGGGACCATCATATTCACTCGTCCAACTTCAAGTTGCCACCTCCAAAACTTTATTTTTCATCCTGGTACCTGGTTTTCAACTTAGCACTCCTGGACTGACAACACCGGAAGACTTTCCTATACTAACCTCTCTAACTCACTCAACCATCTTCTTACAGTGACCACCCTGGCTTGGTGGGACACCCTGCCTTGGTGGGACACCCTGCCTTGGTGAGACACCCTGGCTTGGTGGGACACCCTGCCTTGGTGGGACACCCTGCCTTGGTGGGACACTCTGCCTTGGTGGGACACCCTGGCTTGCTAGGACACCCTGCCTTGGTGGGGCACCCTGGCTTGCTAGGACACCCTGCCTTGTTGGGGCACCCTGGCTTGCTAAGACACCCTGGCTTGGCGGGACACCCTACCTTGTGGGAAACGGTCGATATGTTGGGAATAAAATATAGCGATACGATGGATAGGGAAGCGACGTGGCTAGCAATGACAATGTATGGACAAGGTGACCGAGTGTTGAAAACTTAAACCGTGGCATCACCAGGGTTCCTGAGGCTCGGGTGTGTAGGGTAGTGTTAAAACATCACATTGGATGCTTAATATGTTTATAGAGAAGGCTGTAGAAGAGAATGACTGGATGGTAGAGGAGAGACATTAGACTCAGGATAAAATGGAAGTTGTCAGGATTGTTGTGTGCAGATGTCGTAGTGATGTTATTGGTGGGGATGTTACAGTAGACAGTCATTGTATTTAGATGCCTGGGAGTGCATGCATCAGGCAGATGACGAATCTATCTAGAAATGAGGCAAAAGAAACCAGCGTGTTCGGGAATCTGTGGAAAGATGTAAACAACGATGCAAAACGAAGAATGCTTCAGAACACAGCTGAGCTGCTGTGTGGCTGGGAAGCGAACTCTCTGTGGGATGATGATGATGTTGTTGATGGAAAGTAGAAGTTGAAGGTGTGGAACTGTACGCTCGAGTGTACAGGGGTGTAAATGGGTGTACACGGGTGTACGTGGGCGTGTCTGGGTGTACGTGGGCGTACACAGGTGTGCACGGGGAAAGACCGAGGACTTGGAAACCCACACCGAGACAACAGTCCCATTTTTTTCACTGTAAAAACACGTTTTCACCAGTCACCCTTTCGACTGTTTTTACAACAGTGAAAAGAATCACGTAACTGTAGCTGACAGGTCCTGTGCGACCTGTTGAGTGCAACGACCATCTTCTGTCTAAATTAAGATTAAGGTTTAACGAGTGAAGAAGACGTTGTCTTAAGATAGTATCGTATCCAATAAGACACATACCATGATACAGTGACGATCAAGACACATGCATAACACTTGGGTACCTTTATTACCGAAACGTTCCACCTGCACAGCAGGCATCTTCAGTCAAGTTATTGGTGTTGTGTACCATTTAATATTATGAAGTTAGGATAGATTGCTAAAATAATCAGAGAACGGGTGGGGGTCGAACCCATGGCAAGTAAGCCCTAAAACTGGAAGGCCAGTGCGTTAACCACTGGACCACCTGGCTCTAATAAGAATCATCCAACTAGGTATATTACTATAAACCATAGGGAGGTTAGCATGGGCCACCACTGTGACCACAAATACAGGCTTGTAAGACTCCCACACCAGCGTGGCTGTGTCGTGCTCTAGCGTAAGGCCCTGTAAGTCTGTTTGTAGCCGTGTTATTTACGATTTCGTGAATCTTCGTGAAGGAGGTTTATAAATGAGAGGTTGACATATATACGAAGAAGCATGTCAAATAAAATAAAATAATGGGTAAATTTCCTGGAAAAGTGTTGGAATCTCCGTGATGCAGCGGCCATGCGCAGGTGAGTGAATGATGCCACAAGACGTCGCTACACTGAAGTATACCTGGAGTATACCTGGAGAGGGTTTCGGGGGTCAACGCCCCCGCGGCCCGGTCTGAGACCGGGCCTCGTGGTGGATCAGGGTCTGATGAACCAGGTTGTTACTGCTGGTCACACGCAAACTGATGTACGAACCATAGCCAGCCTGGTCAAGTACTGACTATAGGTGCCTGTCCAGCGTTTTCTTGAAGACAGCCAGGGTTGTATTGGTAATCCTCCTTATGTATGCTGGGAGGCAGTTGAACAGTCTTGGGCCCCTGACACTTATTGTGTTGTCTCTCAGTGTACTCGTGGCGCCCATGCTTTTCATTGGGGGAATGTTGCATCTCCTGCTGAGTTTTTTTGCTTTCATAGGGACTGATTTTCGTGTGCAAAGTTGGTACCAATCCCTCTAGGATTTTCCAGGTGTATATTATCATGTATCTTTCTCGTCTGCGTTCCAGGGGATATAAATCAAGGGACTTCAACCGTTCCCAGTAATTTAGGTGAGTTATTGTACTTATGTGTGCCGTGAAAGTTCTTTGTACACTCTCCAGGTCAGCAATTTCGCCTACCTTGAAGGGGGTAGTTAGTGTACAGCAGTATTCCAGCCTAGAGAGAACAAGCGATCTGAAAAGAATCATCATGGGCTTGGCGTCCCTAGTTCTGAAGGTTCTCATTATCCATCCTACCATTTTTTCTAGCTGATGTAGTAGATACATTGTTGTGATCATTAAAGGCGAGATCCTCTGACATTATCACTCCCAGGTCCTTCACATTATTTTCTCACTCTATTGTATGGTTAGAATTTGTTGTATAACCTGATACAGTTTTAATTTCCTCAAGTTTTCCCATATCTGATTAGCTGAAATTTCTTTTCACTGAACTTCATATTGTTTTGAGTGGCCCATTTGAAGATTTGGTTGATGTCCGCTTTGAGTCTTTCGGTGTCTTCGATGGAGGTCACAGTCATGGCAATTCGGGTGTCATTTCAGGTATGAGGACGAGGAATAGGAGGGGAGCGAGTACTGTGACTTGTGGAAGAGTTTTTCTCCTTTATCGCGCATTTTGTGTGCTATTACACCGTGGTCACACTTGTCGAAGACTTTTGCAAAGTCTGTGTATACTACATCTGCATTTTGTTTATCCTCTATAGCATCCAGGACCTTGTCATAGTGGTCCAGTAGTTGGGACAGGCAGGAGCGACTTACTCTAAACCAGTGTTGCCCTGGATTGTGTCACAACACTGAGGTCGCAATTCTGAGATCACACTCACTTAGGTCACGACACCGAGGTCATATAAGGTCACGCTCAGGGTGGGGTCCGCCTGGGTTATGACTAATCCACGTGAAGGAGGAGGAGGAGGAGGAGGGCGGAGGCTCTCAGTAAGACAGTCGACGCCCTATCTTCACTTGACCATCTGGTCTCTCTCTCTCTGAAGTAACGTACCCATTCTACCCTCCCACCACCACCACAATACCCTCCTGCCCAATGGAAAACAGATTTTTCATGTGCTAATTGTGAATTTCTGAATGAAAACGCAGCTGAAAGCTTAAGACCTTACTCAAACTGGTGTCATACAATACCTTGATTGACGTAACTCATTTCAGAATTTGACTATGGCTTTGTTGAGCTCTCCTTCCTTGGCGGGGGAAGAGTGCTCAGGTGAGTCTTATCTTCAGTTTGTTAGTAGGAATGACAAGGGAATGATAGTGGAATCAGTGGAATGATAAGGTAATGGCAGTGGAATGACAGTGGAATCGCGCAGCTGCGATAGAACCACGACCTGATACGTCACATGAACCCCCGTGTTAGAACCTCATATGAACGCCTGTGTTAGAACCTCAAGTGGAGTGTTTATAAATCACCTCGTTGCTTAGCTGGATACTACTGTATTCAGTTATCTGTGTCCCTGGGTTCTTGTAGTGTTGCAGTCTCTGTGTCGCCTGCATCACAGGTGAGAGACGATGACTTGCTTTGTCGAAGTTAGATTTTTAGGTTCGTGGAATGAGTACGTCAGTCAATAAGGCTACAATTTTCCTGTATATCGCCCAAGCAGCATGCTGTAGTCCCTAATATAGAGATTAAATTCCCAGTGTATATATTATATACAATGAGAAACATGCACCCGCTGGTGTACGTGTTCTGTGGCTATTCGACATGACTACTCCAGGTTGTTGTCGCCTCTGTATATCGACTGGAGAAGCCTGATGAGTGGGCGACGTCTTACGCACACGTTTCACTCACCTACACCAGCATCTACCGAGGATCAACGTCCCCGCGCCCTAGTCCTTGACCAGGCTTCCCTATGGATCAGGGCCTGATCAACCAGGCTGTTACTGCTGGCCGCACGTAGTCCAACGTACGAACTACAGCCCGGCTGATCTGGTACTGACTTAAGATATTTGTCCAGCTCCCTCTTGAAGACAGCCAGGGAATTACCTATTGGTAATTCCCCTAATGTCTGGTGGGAGGTTGCTGAACAGTCTTGGGCCCCGGACACTAATTGTGTTTTCTCTCAGTGTACTCATCACGCTGAACAAGTGTTGAGAGAGAGGAGAGAGAGAGAGAGAGAGAGAGAGAGAGAGAGAGAGAGAGAGAGAGAGAGAGAGAGAGAGAGAGAGAGAGAGAGAGAGAGAGAGAGAGAGAGGGAGGGAGGGAGAGAGAAATCAATTTCGTTTCTCTTTTTATTGTTATTATTATTCCAACAGGGGTTTTTACCCCCTCCCCCCAGGTCCATTCTAGGCACGCTCTCGTTTTTCAAAAACGAATTTCTATATGTCCAAGCATTTCTATATGACACCATTGTGCGGCCGTCTGCGAGTCTCACGCCGCGCATTTACCGCAGTTCCCACAAACTTGAGTTTCTGAATATCTTCGTGTATTGCGCGGTTAAGCTTTGGCGGGGTTCTCTTTTGGCGGGGTTCCGTTTTGGCGGGGTTTCGTTTTGGCGCGGTCTTATTCTGAAGGGGTCCAATTCTGGCTGGGGGTCCCGTTTTGGTAGGGGTTCCAATTCTGGTGGGAGGGACGTCCCGTTTTAGTAGGGTCCCGTTTTTGCGTGGGGTTCCGTTTTGGCGTGGTTCTCTTTTATTGAGATTCCGTTTTGGCAAGGGTTCCATTCTGGCGGGGGTCCCATTTTTGCGGGGTTCCCATTTTGGTAGGGTCCCATTCTGGCGGGCGTCCCATTTTTGCGGGGGTCCCGTTTTAGTGGGGACTCGTTTTGGTGGGGTCCCATTCCGGTGGGGGTTCCGTTTTGGCGGGGTCCCGTTTTGGCGTGGTTCCCTTTTGCTCGAGTCCCGCTTTGGCTGGGGTCCCGTTTTGGTAGGGGTCCTGTTTTTGCGGGGTCCTGTTTTGGCAGGGTCCCATTTTGAAGAGGGTTCCGTGTTTGGGGGGTACCGTTTTGGCGGGGGTCCTATTTTGGCGAGCTTCAGCTTTTCTCCCGGGAAGTTTGAAGCTGACAAGATGGCGGTGCAATGTTTGTAAACATTACGCCACGTGGACACCACATGGCCGGTGTTGCTAATGCTCTCGCTTATCACAGCATCCTGTTTTTGAGGGATTTGCTGACCTGTGCAACAATCTCACAGTGCTTGTAGCCCAGGGGGGCCTCACAGTACCTGTAGCCCAGGGACCTCACGGTACCTGTAGCCCAGGGGCCTCACAGTAATTGTAGCCCAGGGACCTCACGGTACCTGTAGCCCAGGGGCCTCACAGTAATTGTAGCCCAGGGACCTACAAAATCTTAATCCGGCTCTGGTTGGCATTATCGCGAAGTTGATTAACAAGACTTTAAAGTTACCCAGGTATTGCACATGTGTGTTATTCTTTTAAAAATAGACAACAAATGCAGTACAATGTGATCCTCTGTTGACTACGTTTCGCCCACACAGTGGGCTTTGTCAAGTCAAACAGACCTGTCAGTTTTTCATCGTGGCGGTATTTCATTCCACTTATCTCCAGTGTGTTATTCATCCTACATACGTCGATTATCACCCTCCCTCGCTTGCTAAGTATCTTTAGCTAGACTAGATTTGTTTACTGTCTTCAATTCAACGTGGAGAAATGATGTACTAAGATATTTTCATGAACACTCATGTCACTACCATTGTTTTGAAACTTCTCTTGTGAACAGCTGTTCATGTCTGTGGAGCTGAACACTTCTCCAGGCTGAGGAACTGACCGCCTCACAACTATTTTTTAAAAATAGTTTAGATAAATACATGAGTGGGTGTGGGTTGGTGTGAGTTGGACCTGACTAGATAGTGCTACTAGGTCAGACGTCGTGGTCCTCCCGTAAGTGAATGTGACTGACCTGACTAGGTCAAGGCAATGGCTTAAGCCGGTGGGAGAATTGGACCTGCCTCGCATGGGCCAGTAGGCCTGCTGCAGTGTTCCTTCTTTCTTATGCTCTTATTTCTTCAAGGTTGATGGACTGATTGCATTATCTTTACCCCTCTCCACTGCTTTTACTGTCTCTATATTTAGCCACCTCTAAATGCGACTGAAGAAACCCAGTGTATGGGCCAAACCCTTCGGGAACAAAGATAGCTAATTGATGTACATGAGTCTCAGTCATCTACTTGTCAGAAATGCATACCATTATTATTCTGAATCTCTCACGAGCATTCACTCCACGACACCGCACCTGACCGTCTCTTCCGTGAGAACAAAACCAGCTCGTGTGAAGGTCTTCAGCAGGGTGACGCCCCTCTCCCCCTCATCCCTCCCCTGTTCTGCCTAGGCATCAAGGAAGTCACCCAGGAAGTGCCCAGTGAGCACAACAACTGCCTCCTGGGTGATGGCATTCAGGGGAGGCACCACGACGCCTCCAAGACATCGTGAAAATCAAAGACAACAAGGTGAAGCTTCGCCTCTCTCTAAACTCTCTCTGAATACCAACGAGTGACCTCCAGCACACCTACCATAGAGAAAGTCACACACACACACACACACACACACACACACACACACACATATTTTTTTTTCAACAAACCGGCCGTATCCCACCAAGGCAGGGTGGCCCAAAAAGAAAAACGAAAGTTTCTCTTTTTAAATTTAGTAATATATACAGGAGAAGGGGTTACTAGCCCCTTGCTCCTGGCATTTTAGTCGCCTCTTACAACACGCATGGCTTACGGAGGAAGAATTCTGTTCCACTTCCCCATGCAGATAAGAGAAAATAAACAACAACAAGAACTAGAAAGAAAATAGAAGAAAACCCAGAGGAATGTGTATATATACATATATATGCTTGTACATGCATGTGTAGTGTGACCTAAGTGTAAATAGAAGTAGCAAGACGTACCTGAAATCTTGCATGTTTATGAGACAGAAAAAAGGACACCAGCAATCCTACCATCATGTAAAACAATTACAGGCTTTCGTTTTACACTCACTTGGCAGGACGGTAGTACCTCCCTGGGTGGTTGCTGTCTACCAACCTACTACCTACACACACACACACACACACACACACACACACACACACACACACACACACACACACACACACACACACACACACATATAGATATATATATATATATATATATATATATATATATATATATATATATATATATATATATATTACTCTTCGGTTTGAACTGCCGTCTAATTATGGAGCTGTGAATAAAAAGGCAGAACTATAATTTCGAGGTATATATCATTTGATTGATCTAGGACGACGTGCGAGGCACAACTTGCATGATGAAGTCAACGTCAACAAGTGCTTGGGAGTGTGCATGATGAAGTCAACAAGTGCTTGGGAGTGTGCATGATGAAGTCAACAAGTGCTTGGGAGTGTGCATGATGAAGTCAACAAGTGCTTGGGAGTGTGCATGATGAAGTCAACAAGTGCTTGGGAGTGTGCATGATGAAGTCAACAAGTGCTTGAGAGTGTGCATGATGAAGTCAACAAGTGCTTGAGAGTGTGCATGATGAAGTCAACAAGTGCTTGAGAGTGTGCATGATGAAGTCAACAAGTGCTTGAGAGTGTGCATGATGAAGTCAACAAGTGCTTGAGAGTGTGCATGATGAAGTCAACAAGTGCTTGGGAGTGTGCATGATGAAGTCAACAAGTGCTTGGGAGTGTGCATGATGAAGTCAACAAGTGCTTGGGAGTGCATGGCAAACTAGTGGCTGAGGCGACAAAAATATATTAATATCTTGATTACATCTGCATCACGGCGCTGCTGATTCTTCCTGAAGCTAGCACTCGACTCCTGAAGCAAGTCCTGAGCACCTGAAGCAAGTTTTTGGCTCCTGAAGCAAGCCCTCAGCTGCTGAAGCAAGCCCTCAGCTCTTGAGGCAAGCCCTCAGCTCCTGAGGCAAGCCCTCAGCCCATGAGGCAAGCCCTCAGCTGCTGAAGCAAGCCCTCAGCTGCTGAAGCAAACCCTCAGCTGCTGAAGCAAGCCCTCAGCTGCTGAAGCAAGCCCTCAGCTGCTGAAGCAAGCCCTTAGCTGCTGAAGCAAGCCCTTAGCTGCTGAAGCAAGCCCTCAGCTCAAGTTTCAATACACAGTGTGGAAGTTGGTTGCACAAAACGTGTGTGCAACAAGGTGATAGTGCTGCTATCACCACCTACTGTGTGGTGGTGTTAGCAAGATACCCGCTGACACCAGTGGTGACAGGTGGTAAACAACACAGGCGGGTGGGTACAGGTGGGTTGTGGGTAGGTGGAAGTGGGTTACGAGTAGGTGGAGGAGGGTTGTGGGTAGGTGGAGATGGGTTGTGGGTGGGTGGAGGTGGGTTGTGGGTGCTTGTTGGCCCGTCACAGGCCAGTCACCACCACTCACTAGTGACTGACACTCTGTAGAAGACAACTTCTAACACTGACAGCAACGGTGAGCTAGCCAGAAAAAGAAAATAATTGTTGTACACTGCAATGTACATCACAACAGTGTACATCACAGCGGTGTACATCATAGCGGTGTACATCACAGCAGTGTACATCACAGCGGTGTACATCACACCAGTGTACATCACAGCGGTGCATTTCACAGCAGTGCACATCACAGCGGCGTACATCACAGCAGTGCACATCACAGCAGTGTACATCACAGCAGTGCACATCACAGCGGTGTACATCACAGCAGTGTACATCACCGCAGTGTACATCACAGCAGTGCACATCACAGCAGTGTACATCACAGCGGTGTACATCACACCAGTGTACATCACAGCGGTGCATTTCACAGCAGTGCACATCACAGCGGCGTACATCACAGCAGTGCACATCACAGCAGTGTACATCACAGCAGTGCACATCACAGCGGTGTACATCACAGCAGTGTACATCACCGCAGTGCACATCACAGCAGTGCACATCACAGCAGTGCACATCACAGCGGTGTACATCACAACAGTGCACATCACAGTGGTGTACATCACAGCAGTGTACATCACAGCAGTGCACATCACAGCAGTGCATATCACAGCAGTGCACATCACAGCAGTGCACATCACAACGGTGTACATCACAGCAGTGCACATCACAGCAGTTTACATCACAGCAGTGCACATCACAGCAGTGCACATCACAGCGGTGTACATCACAGCAGTGCACATCACAGCGGTGTACATCACAGCAGTGCACATCACAGCGGTGTACATCACAGCAGTGTACATCACAGCAGTGCACATCACAGCAGTGCACATCACAGCAGTGCACATCACAACAGTGCACATCACAGCGGTGTACATCACAGCAGTGCACATCACAGCGGTGTACATCACAGCAGTGCACATCACAGCAGTGCACATCACAGCGGTGTACATCACAGCAGTGCACATCACAGCGGTGTACATCACAGCAGTGCACATCACAGACGTGTACATTACAGCAGTGCACATCACAGCAGTGCACATCACAGCAGTACACATCACAGCGGTATACATCACAGCAATGCACATCACAGAGGTGCACATCACAACAGTGCACATCACAGCGGTGTACATCACAGCAGTGCACATCACAGCGGTGTACATCACAACAGTGCACATCACAGCAGAGCACATCACAGCAGTACACATCACAGCAGTACACATCACAGCGGTGTACATCACAGCGGTGCACATCACAGCAGTACATATCACAGCAGTACACATCACAGCGGTGTACATCACAGCAGTGCACATCACAGCAGTACACATCACAGCGATGTACATTAGAGCAGTGCACATCACAGCAGTGCACATCACAGCAGTACACATCACAGCGGTGTACATCACAGCAGTGCACATCACAGCGGTGTACATCACAGCGGTGCACATCACAGCAGTGTACATCACAACAGAGCACATCACAGCAGTGTACATCACTGCAGTGTACATCACAGCAGTGTACATCACAGCAGTGTACATCACAGCTGTGTACATCACAGCAGAGCACATCACAGCGGTGTACATCACAGCGGTGTACATCACAGCAGTGTACATCACAGCAGAGCACATCACAGCGGTGCACATCACAGCGGTGTACATCACAGCAGTGCACATCACAGCGGTGTACATCACAGCGGTGCACATCACAGCAGTGTACATCACAGCGGTATACATCACAGCAGTGCACATCACAGCAGTGTACATCACAGCAGAGCATATCACAGCGATGCACATCACAGCGGTATACATCACAGCAGTGCATATCACAGTGGTGTACATCACAGCGGTGCACATCACAGCAGTGTACATCACAGCGGTGTACATCACAGCGGTGCACATCACAGCAGTGCACATCACAGCGGTGTACATCACAGCACAGCGGTGTACATCACAGCGGTGCACATCACAGCAGTGCACATCACAGCGGTGTACATCACAGCAGTGCACATCACAGCGGTGTACATCACAGCGGTGTACATCACAGCACAGCGGTGTACATCACAGCGGTGTACATCACAGCGGTGCACATCACAGCAGTGCACATCACAGCGGTGTACATCACTACAGTGCACATCACAGCGGTTTACATCACAGCAGTGCACATCACAGCGGTGTACATCACAGCAGTGCACGTCACAGCAGTGCACATCACAGCGGTGTACATCACAGCAGTGCACATCACAGCGGTGTACATCAAAGCGGTGTACATCACAGCAGTGCACATCACAGCGGTGTACATCACAGCGGTGCACATCACAGCAGTGTGCATCACAGCAGTGCACATCACAGCAGTGTACATCACAGCAGTGTACATCACAGCAGTGTACATCACAGCAGTGCACATCACAGCAGTGTACATCACAGCAGTGTACATCACAGCAGTGTACATCACAGCAGTGTACATCACAGCGGTGCACATCGCAGCAGTGTACATCACAGCAGTGTACATCACAGCAGTGTACATCACAGCAGTGTACATCACAGCAGTGTACATCACAGCAGTGTACATCACAGCGGTGTACATCACAGCAGTGTACATCACAGCAGTGCACATCACAGCAGTGCACATCACAGCAGTGTACATCACAGCAGTGTACATCACAGCGGTGTACATCACAACAGTGTACATCACAGCAGTGCACATCACAGCAGTGCACATCACAGCAGTGTACATCACAGCAGTGTACATCACAGCAGTGTACATCACAGCAGTGTACATCACAGCAGTGCACATCACAGCAGTGCACATCACAGCAGTGCACATCACAGCAGTGTACATCACAGCAGTGTACATCACAGCAGTGTACATCACAGCGGTGTACATCACAGCAGTGTACATCACAGCAGTGCACATCACAGCAGTGCACATCACAGCAGTGTACATCACAGCAGTGTACATCACAGCAGTGTACATCACAGCAGTGCACATCACAGCAGTGCACATCACAGCAGTGTACATCACAGCAGTGCACATCACAGCAGTGCACATCACAGCAGTGCACATCACAGCAGTGCACATCACAGCAGTGTACATCACAGCAGTGCACATCACAGCAGTGTACATCAGGTATTATATAGCATATACCATTTCATAAGCAAGACATATGTGTGTATGTGAGCGTGTGTATGTGGGCGTGTGTATGTGGGCGTGTGTATGTGGGCGTGTGTATGTGGGCGTGTGTATGTGGGCGTGTGTATGTGGGCGTGTGTATGTGAGCGAGTGTATGTGGGCGTGTGTATGTGGGCGTGTGTATGTGAGCGTGTGTATGTGGGCGTGTGTATGTGAGCGTGTGTATGTGGGCGTGTGTATGTGAGCGTGTGTATGTGGGCGTGTGTATGTGGGCGTGTGTATGTGAGCGTGTGTATGTGGGCGTGTGTATGTGAGCGTGTGTATGTGAGCGTGTGTATGTGAGCGTGTGTATGTGGGCGTGTGTATGTGAGCGTGTGTATGTGGGCGTGTGTATGTGAGCGTGTGTATGTGAGCGTGTGTATGTGGGCGTGTGTATGTGAGCGTGTGTATGTGAGCGTGTGTATGTGAGCGTGTGTATGTGGGCGTGTGTATGTGAGCGTGTGTATGTGGGCGTGTATATGTGAGCGTGTGTATGTGGGCGTGTGTATGTGGGCGTGTGTATGTGAGCGTGTGTATGTGGGCGTGTGTATGTGGGGGTGTGTATGTGAGCGTGTGTATGTGGGCGTGTGTATGTGGGCGTGTGTATGTGAGCGAGTGTATGTGGGCGTGTGTATGTGGGCGTGTGTATGTGAGCGTGTGTATGTGGGCGTGTGTATGTGGGCGTGTGTATGTGGGCGTGTGTATGTGAGCGTGTGTATGTGGGCGTGTGTATGTGGGCGTATGTATGTGAGCGTGTGTATGTGGGCGTGTGTATGTGAGCGTGTGTATGTGAGCGTGTGTATGTGAGCGTGTGTATGTGGGCGTGTGTATGCGAGCGTGTGTATGTGAGCGTGTGTATGTGGGCGTGTGTATGTGGGCGTGTGTATGTGGGCGTGTGTATGTGGGCGTGTGTATGTGAGCGTGTGTATGTGAGCGTGTGTATGTGGGCGTGTGTATGTGGGCGTGTGTATGTGGGCGTGTGTATGTGGGCGTGTGTATGTGGGCGTGTGTATGTGGGCGTGTGTATGTGGGCGTGTGTATGTGAGCGTGTGTATGTGAGCGTGTGTATGTGAGCGTGTGTATGTGAGCGTGTGCATGTGGGCGTATGTGGGCATGTGTATGTAAGCGTGTGTATGTGAGCGTGTGTATGTGAGCGTGTGTATGTGAGCGTGTGTATGTGAGCGTGTGTATGTGAGCGTGTGTATGTGAGCGTGTGTATGTGAGCGTGTGTATGTGGGCGTGTGTATGTGGGCGTGTGTATGTAAGCGTGTGTATGTGGGCGTGTGTATGTGAGCGTGTGTATGTGAGCGTGTGTATGTGAGCGTGTGTATGTGAGCGTGTGTATGTGAGCGTGTGTATGTGGGCGTGTGTATGTGGGCGTGTGTATGTGGGCGTGTGTATGTGAGCGTGTGTATGTGAGCGTGTGTATGTGAGCGTGTGTATGTGAGCGTGTGCATGTGGGCGTATGTGGGCATGTGTATGTAAGCGTGTGTATGTGAGCGTGTGTATGTGAGCGTGTGTATGTGAGCGTGTGTATGTGAGCGTGTGTATGTGAGCGTGTGTATGTGAG
>NC_091296.1:63298057-63340557 GCF_038502225.1 Cherax quadricarinatus
ACAGCAATCTATATCTGTCTTGTCCTCGTCCCTGTCTGTTTGTTTGTCTGTCTGTCTCTCTCTTTTTATCTCTCTGTCTGTCTCTCTCTGAACATAGAGAAGCACCTGGACGGACGGATCAGGTGGAAGATGAGTTTCATTGTTGACAAAGTATAAAACACTGCACTATGGCTCTAACAATCACAAACCCGTGGCTTTAACAATCACAAACCCGTGGCTCTAACAATCACAAACCCGTGGCTCTAACAATCACAAACCCGTGGTTCTAACAATCAAAAACCCGTGGCTCTAACAATCACAAACCCGTGGTTCTAACAATCACAAACCCGTGGCTCTAACAATCACAAACCCGTGGCTTTAACAATATCAAACCCGTGGCTCTAACAATCACAAACCCGTGGCTCTAACAATCACAAACCCGTGGCTCTAACAATCACAAACCCGTGGCTCTAACAATCACAAACCCGTGGCTTTAACAATATTAAACCCGTGGCTCTAACAATCACAAACCCGTGGCTCTAACAATAACAAACCCGTGGCTCTAACAATCACAAACCCGTGGCTCTAACAATCACAAGAACGTGGCTTTAACAATATCAAACCCGTGTCTTTAACAATATCAAACCCGTGGCTCTAACAATCACAAACCCGTGGCTCTAACAATCACAAACCCGTGGCTTTAACAATATCAAACCCGTGTCTTTAACAGTATCAAACCCGTGGCTCTAACAATCACAAACCCGTGGCTTTAACAATCACAAACCCGTGGCTCTAACAATCACAAACCCGTGGCTTTAACAATATCAAACCCGTGGCTTTAACAATATCAAACCCGTGGCTCTAACAATCACAAACCCGTGGCTCTAACAATAACAAACCCGTGGCTCTAACAATCACAAATCCGTGGCTCTAACAATCCCAAACCCGTGGCTCTGACAATTCCTAACCCGTGGCTCTAACAATTACAAACCCGTGTCTCTAACAATCACAAACCCGTGGCCCTAACAATCACAAACCCGTGGCTCTAACAATCACAAACCCGTGGCTCTAACAATCACAAACCCGTGGCTCTAACAATATCAAACCCGTGGCTCTAACAATCACAAACCCGTGGCTCTAACAATCACAAACCCGTGGCTCTAACAATCACAAACCCGTGGCTCTAACAATCACAAGCCCGTGGCTCTAACAATCACAAACCCGTGGCTCTAACAATCACAAACCCGTGGCTTTAACAATATCAAACCCGTGGTTCTAACAATCACAAACCCGTAGCTCTAACAATCACAAACCCGGGGCTCTAACAATCACAAACCCGTGGCTCTAACAATCACAAACCCGTGGCTCTAACAATCACAAACCCGTGGCTCTAACAATCACAATCCCGTGTCTCTAACAATCACAAACCCGTGGCTCTAACAATCGCAAACCCGTGGCTCTAACAATCACAAACACGTGGCTCTAACAATCACAAACCCGTGTCTTTAACAATATCAAACCCGTGGCTCTAACAATCACAAACCCGTGGCTCTAACAATCACAAACCCGTTTCTCTAACAATCACAAACCCGTGGCTCTAACAATATCAAACCCGTGGCTCTAACAATCACAAACCCGTGGCTCTAACAATCACAAACCCGTGGCTCTAACAATCACAAACCCTTGGCTTTAACAATCACAAACCCGTGGCTCTAACAATCACAAACCCGAGGCTCTAACAATCACAAACCCGTGGCTCTAACAATCGCAAGCCCGTGGCTCTAACAATCACAAACCCGTGGCTCTAACAATCACAAACCCGTGGCTTTAACAATATCAAACCCGTGGCTCTAACAATCACAAACCCGTGGCTCTAACAATCACAAACCCGTGGTTCTAACAATCATAAACCCGTGGCTCTAACAATCACAAACCCGTGGCTCTAACAATCACAAGCCCGTGGCTCTAACAATCACAAACCCGTTTCTCTAACAATCAGAAACCCGTGGCTCTAACAATCACAAACCCGTGGCTCTAACAATCACAAACCCGTGGCTCTAACAATCACAAACCCGTGTTTTTAACAATATCAAACCCGTGGCTCTAACAATCACAAACCCGTGGCTCTAACAATCACAAACCCGTGGCTCTAACAATCACAAACCCGTGGCTCTAACAATATCAAACTCGTGGCTCTAACAATCACAAACCCGTGGCTCTAACAATCACAAACCCGTGGCTCCAACAATCACAAACCCGTGGCTCTAACAATCACAAACCCGTGGCTCTAACAATCACAAACCCGTGGTTCTAACAATCACAAACCCGTGGCTCCAACAATCACAAACCCGTGGATCTAACAATCACAAACCCGTGGCTCTAACAATCACAAACCCGTTTCTCTAACAATCACAAACCCGTGGCTCTAACAATCACAAACCCCTGGCTCTAACAATCACAAACCCGTGGCTCTAACAATCACAAACCCGTGTCTTTATCAATATCAAACCCGTGGCTCTAACAATCACAAACCCGTGGCTCTAACAATCACAAACCCGTGGCTCTAACAATCACAAACCCGTGGCTCTAACAATCACAAACCCGTGGCTCTAACAATCACAAACCCGTGGCTCTAACAATCACAAACCCGTGGCTCTAACAATCACAAACCCGTGGCTCTAACAATCACAAACCCGTGGCTCTAACAATCACAAACCCGTGGCTCTAACAATCACAAACCCGTGGCTCTAACAATCACAAACCCGTGGCTCTAACAATCACAAACCCGTGGCTCTAACAATCACAAACCCGTGGCTCTAACAATCACAAACCCGTGGCTCTAACAATCACAAACCCGTGGCTCTAACAATCACAAACCCGTGGCTCTAACAATATCAAACCCGTGGCTCTAACAATATCAAACCCGTGGCTCTAACAATATCAAACCCGTGGCTCTAACAATCGTGGCTCTAACAATCACAAACCCGTGGCTCTAACAATATCAAACCCGTGGCTCTAACAATATCAAACCCGTGGCTCTAACAATATCAAACCCGTGGCTCTAACAATCATAAACCCGTGGCTCTAACAATCACAAACCCGTGGCTCTAACAATCACAAACCCGTGGCTCTAACAATCACAAACCCGTGGCTCTAACAATCACAAACCCGTGGCTTTAACAATATCAAACCCGTGTCTTTAACAATATCAAACCCGTGGCTCTAACAATCACAAACCCATGGCTCTAACAATCACAAACCCGTGGCTCTAACAATCACAAACCCGTGGCTCTAACAATTACAAACCCGTGGCTTTAACAATATCAAACCAGTGGCTTTAACAATATCAAACCCGTGGCTCTAACAATCACAAACCCGTGGCTCTAACAATCACAAACCCGTGGCTCTAACAATCACAAACCCGTGGCTCTAACAATCACAAACCCGTGGCTCTAACAATCACAAACCCGTGGCTCTAACAATCACAAACCCGTGGCTTTAACAATATCAAACCCGTGTCTTTAACAATATCAAACCCGTGGCTCTAACAATCACAAACCCGTGGCTCTAACAATCACAAACCCGTGGCTCTAACAATCACAAACCCGTGGCTCTAACAATCACAAACCCGTGGCTTTAACAATATCAAACCCGTGGCTTTAGCAATATCAAACCCGTGGCTCTAACAATCACAAACCCGTGGCTCTAACAATCACAAACCCGTGGCTCTGACAATTCCAAACCCGTGGCTCTAACAATCACAAACCCGTGTCTCTAACAATCACAAACCCGTGGCTCTAACAATCACAAACCCGTGGCTCTAACAATCACAAACCCGTGGCTTTAACAATATCAAACCCGTGGCTCTAACAATCACAAACCCGTGGCTCTAACAATCACAAACCCGTGGCTCTAACAATCACAAACCCGTGGCTCTAACAATCACAAACCCGTGGCTCTAACAATCACAAACCCGTGGCTCTAACAATCACAAAGCCGTGGCTCTAACAATCACAAACCCGTGGCTCTAACAATCACAAACCCGTGGCTTTAACAATCACAAACCCGTGGCTCTAACAATATCAAACCCGTGGCTCTAACAATATCAAACCCGTGGCTCTAACAATATCAAACCCGTGGCTCTAACAATCACAAACCCGTGGCTCTAACAATCACAAACCCGTGGCTCTAACAATCACAAACCCGTGGCTCTAACAATCACAAACTCGTGGCTCTAAGAATCACAAACCCGTGGCTTTAACAATATCAAACCCGTGTCTTTAACAATATCAAACCCGTGGCTCTAACAATCACAAACCCATGGCTCTAACAGTCACAAACCCGTGGCTCTAACAATCACAAACCCGTGGCTCTAACAATCACAAACCCGTGGCTTTAACAATATCAAACCCGTGGCTTTAACAATATCAAACCCGTGGCTCTGACAATCACAAACCCGTGGCTCTAACAATCACAAACCCGTGGCTCTAACAATCACAAACCCGTGGCTCTAACAATCACAAACCCGTGGCTCTAACAATCACAAACCCGTGGCTCTAACAATCACAAACCCGTGGCTCTAACAATATCAAACCCGTGTCTTTAACAATATCAAACCCGTGGCTCTAACAATCACAAACCCGTGGCTCTAACAATCACAAACCCGTGGCTCTAACAATCACAAACCCGTGGCTCTAACAATCACAAACCCGTGGCTTTAACAATATCAAACCCGTGTCTTTAACAATATCAAACCCGTGGCTCTAACAATCACAAACCCATGGCTCTAACAGTCACAAACCCGTGGCTCTAACAATCACAAACCCGTGGCTCTAACAATCACAAACCCGTGGCTTTAACAATATCAAACCCGTGGCTTTAACAATATCAAACCCGTGGCTCTAACAATCACAAACCCGTGGCTCTAATAATCACAAACCCGTGGCTCTAACAATCACAAACCCGTGGCTCTAACAATCACAAACCCGTGGCTCTAACAATCACAAACCCGTGGCTTTAACAATATCAAACCCGTGTCTTTAACAATATCAAACCCGTGGCTCTAACAATCACAAACCCGTGGCTCTAACAATCACAAACCCGTGGCTCTAACAATCACAAACCCGTGGCTCTAACAATCACAAACCCGTGGCTTTAACAATATCAAACCCGTGGCTTTAGCAATATCAAACCCGTGGCTCTAACAATCACAAACCCGTGGCTCTAACAATCACAAACCCGTGGCTCTAACAATCCCAAACCCGTGGCTCTGACAATTCCAAACCCGTGGCTCTAACAATCACAAACCCGTGGCTCTAACAATCACAAACCCGTGGCTTTAACAATATCAAACCCGTGGTTCTAACAATCACAAACCCGTAGCTCTAACAATCACAAACCCGGGGCTCTAACAATCACAAACCCGTGGCTCTAACAATCACAAACCCGTGGCTCTAACAATCACAAACCCGTGGCTCTAACAATCACAATCCCGTGTCTCTAACAATCACAAACCCGTGGCTCTAACAATCGCAAACCCGTGGCTCTAACAATCACAAACCCGTGGCTCTAACAATCACAAACCCGTGTCTTTAACAATATCAAACCCGTGGCTCTAACAATCACAAACCCGTGGCTCTAACAATCACAAACCCGTTTCTCTAACAATCACAAACCCGTGGCTCTAACAATATCAAACCCGTGGCTCTAACAATCACAAACCCGTGGCTCTAACAATCACAAACCCGTGGCTCTAACAATCACAAACCCTTGGCTTTAACAATCACAAACCCGTGGCTCTAACAATCACAAACCCGAGGCTCTAACAATCACAAACCCGTAGCTCTAACAATCGCAAGCCCGTGGCTCTAACAATCACAAACCCGTGGCTCTAACAATCACAAACCCGTGGCTTTAACAATATCAAACCCGTGGCTCTAACAATCACAAACCCGTGGCTCTAACAATCACAAACCCGTGGTTCTAACAATCATAAACCCGTGGCTCTAACAATCACAAACCCGTGGCTCTAACAATCACAAGCCCGTGGCTCTAACAATCACAAACCCGTTTCTCTAACAATCAGAAACCCGTGGCTCTAACAATCACAAACCCGTGGCTCTAACAATCACAAACCCGTGGCTCTAACAATCACAAACCCGTGTTTTTAACAATATCAAACCCGTGGCTCTAACAATCACAAACCCGTGGCTCTAACAATCACAAACCCGTGGCTCTAACAATCACAAACCCGTGGCTCTAACAATCACAAACCCGTGGCTCCAACAATCACAAACCCGTGGCTCTAACAATCACAAACCCGTGGCTCTAACAATCACAAACCCGTGGTTCTAACAATCACAAACCCGTGGCTCTAACAATCACAAACCCGTGGATCTGACAATTCCAAACCCGTGGCTCTAACAATCACAAACCCGTGGCTCTAACAATCACAAACCCGTGGCTTTAACAATATCAAACCCGTGGTTCTAACAATCACAAACCCGTAGCTCTAACAATCACAAACCCGGGGCTCTAACAATCACAAACCCGTGGCTCTAACAATCACAAACCCGTGGCTCTAACAATCACAAACCCGTGGCTCTAACAATCACAATCCCGTGTCTCTAACAATCACAAACCCGTGGCTCTAACAATCGCAAACCCGTGGCTCTAACAATCACAAACCCGTGGCTCTAACAATCACAAACCCGTGTCTTTAACAATATCAAACCCGTGGCTCTAACAATCACAAACCCGTGGCTCTAACAATCACAAACCCGTTTCTCTAACAATCACAAACCCGTGGCTCTAACAATATCAAACCCGTGGCTCTAACAATCACAAACCCGTGGCTCTAACAATCACAAACCCGTGGCTCTAACAATCACAAACCCTTGGCTTTAACAATCACAAACCCGTGGCTCTAACAATCACAAACCCGAGGCTCTAACAATCACAAACCCGTGGCTCTAACAATCGCAAGCCCGTGGCTCTAACAATCACAAACCCGTGGCTCTAACAATCACAAACCCGTGGCTTTAACAATATCAAACCCGTGGCTCTAACAATCACAAACCCGTGGCTCTAACAATCACAAACCCGTGGTTCTAACAATCATAAACCCGTGGCTCTAACAATCACAAACCCGTGGCTCTAACAATCACAAGCCCGTGGCTCTAACAATCACAAACCCGTTTCTCTAACAATCAGAAACCCGTGGCTCTAACAATCACAAAGCCGTGGCTCTAACAATCACAAACCCGTGGCTCTAACAATCACAAACCCGTGTTTTTAACAATATCAAACCCGTGGCTCTAACAATCACAAACCCGTGGCTCTAACAATCACAAACCCGTGGCTCTAACAATCACAAACCCGTGGCTCTAACAATATCAAACTCGTGGCTCTAACAATCACAAACCCGTGGCTCTAACAATCACAAACCCGTGGCTCCAACAATCACAAACCCGTGGCTCTAACAATCACAAACCCGTGGCTCTAACAATCACAAACCCGTGGTTCTAACAATCACAAACCCGTGGCTCTAACAATCACAAACCCGTGGATCTAACAATCACAAACCCGTGGCTCTAACAATCACAAACCCGTTTCTCTAACAATCACAAACCCGTGGCTCTAACAATCACAAACCCCTGGCTCTAACAATCACAAACCCGTGGCTCTAACAATCACAAACCCGTGTCTTTATCAATATCAAACCCGTGGCTCTAACAATCACAAACCCGTGGCTCTAACAATCACAAACCCGTGGCTCTAACAATCACAAACCCGTGGCTCTAACAATATCAAACTCGTGGCTCTAACAATCACAAACCCGTGGCTCTAACAATCACAAACCCGTGGCTCTAACAATCACAAACCCGTGGCTCTAACAATCACAAACCCGTGGCTCTAACAATCACAAACCCGTGGCTCTAACAATCACAAACCCGTGGCTCTAACAATCACAAACCCGTGGCTCTAACAATATCAAACCCGTGGCTCTAACAATATCAAACCCGTGGCTCTAACAATATCAAACCCGTGGCTCTAACAATCATAAACCCGTGGCTCTAACAATCACAAACCCGTGGCTCTAACAATCACAAACCCGTGGCTCTAACAATCACAAACCCGTGGCTCTAACAATCACAAACCCGTGGCTTTAACAATATCAAACCCGTGTCTTTAACAATATCAAACCCGTGGCTCTAACAATCACAAACCCATGGCTCTAACAATCACAAACCCGTGGCTCTAACAATCACAAACCCGTGGCTCTAACAATTACAAACCCGTGGCTTTAACAATATCAAACCAGTGGCTTTAACAATATCAAACCCGTGGCTCTAACAATCACAAACCCGTGGCTCTAACAATCACAAACCCGTGGCTCTAACAATCACAAACCCGTGGCTCTAACAATCACAAACCCGTGGCTCTAACAATCACAAACCCGTGGCTCTAACAATCACAAACCCGTGGCTTTAACAATATCAAACCCGTGTCTTTAACAATATCAAACCCGTGGCTCTAACAATCACAAACCCGTGGCTCTAACAATCACAAACCCGTGGCTCTAACAATCACAAACCCGTGGCTCTAACAATCACAAACCCGTGGCTTTAACAATATCAAACCCGTGGCTTTAGCAATATCAAACCCGTGGCTCTAACAATCACAAACCCGTGGCTCTAACAATCACAAACCCGTGGCTCTGACAATTCCAAACCCGTGGCTCTAACAATCACAAACCCGTGTCTCTAACAATCACAAACCCGTGGCTCTAACAATCACAAACCCGTGGCTCTAACAATCACAAACCCGTGGCTTTAACAATATCAAACCCGTGGCTCTAACAATCACAAACCCGTGGCTCTAACAATCACAAACCCGTGGCTCTAACAATCACAAACCCGTGGCTCTAACAATCACAAACCCGTGGTTCTAACAATCACAAACCCGTGGCTCTAACAATCACAAAGCCGTGGCTCTAACAATCACAAACCCGTGGCTCTAACAATCACAAACCCGTGGCTTTAACAATCACAAACCCGTGGCTCTAACAATATCAAACCCGTGGCTCTAACAATATCAAACCCGTGGCTCTAACAATATCAAACCCGTGGCTCTAACAATCACAAACCCGTGGCTCTAACAATCACAAACCCGTGGCTCTAACAATCACAAACCCGTGGCTCTAACAATCACAAACTCGTGGCTCTAACAATCACAAACCCGTGGCTTTAACAATATCAAACCCGTGTCTTTAACAATATCAAACCCGTGGCTCTAACAATCACAAACCCATGGCTCTAACAGTCACAAACCCGTGGCTCTAACAATCACAAACCCGTGGCTCTAACAATCACAAACCCGTGGCTTTAACAATATCAAACCCGTGGCTTTAACAATATCAAACCCGTGGCTCTAACAATCACAAACCCGTGGCTCTAACAATCACAAACCCGTGGCTCTAACAATCACAAACCCGTGGCTCTAACAATCACAAACCCGTGGCTCTAACAATCACAAACCCGTGGCTCTAACAATCACAAACCCGTGGCTCTAACAATATCAAACCCGTGTCTTTAACAATATCAAACCCGTGGCTCTAACAATCACAAACCCGTGGCTCTAACAATCACAAACCCGTGGCTCTAACAATCACAAACCCGTGGCTCTAACAATCACAAACCCGTGGCTTTAACAATATCAAACCCGTGTCTTTAACAATATCAAACCCGTGGCTCTAACAATCACAAACCCATGGCTCTAACAGTCACAAACCCGTGGCTCTAACAATCACAAACCCGTGGCTCTAAGAATCACAAACCCGTGGCTTTAACAATATCAAACCCGTGGCTTTAACAATATCAAACCCGTGGCTCTAACAATCACAAACCCGTGGCTCTAATAATCACAAACCCGTGGCTCTAACAATCACAAACCCGTGGCTCTAACAATCACAAACCCGTGGCTCTAACAATCACAAACCCGTGGCTTTAACAATATCAAACCCGTGTCTTTAACAATATCAAACCCGTGGCTCTAACAATCACAAACCCGTGGCTCTAACAATCACAAACCCGTGGCTCTAACAATCACAAACCCGTGGCTCTAACAATCACAAACCCGTGGCTTTAACAATATCAAACCCGTGGCTTTAGCAATATCAAACCCGTGGCTCTAACAATCACAAACCCGTGGGTCTAACAATCACAAACCCGTGGCTCTAACAATCCCAAACCCGTGGCTCTGACAATTCCAAACCCGTGGCTCTAACAATCACAAACCCGTGGCTCTAACAATCACAAACCCGTGGCTTTAACAATATCAAACCCGTGGCTTTAGCAATATCAAACCCGTGGCTCTAACAATCACAAACCCGTGGCTCTAACAATCACAAACCCGTGGCTCTAACAATCCCAAACCCGTGGCTCTGACAATTCCAAACCCGTGTCTCTAACAATCACAAACCCGTGGCTCTAACAATCACAAACCCGTGGCTCTAACAATCACAAACCCGTGGCTTTAACAATATCAAACCCGTGGCTCTAACAATCACAAACCCGTGGCTCTAACAATCACAAACCCGTGGCTCTAACAATCACAAACCCGTGGCTCTAACAATCACAAACCCGTGGCTCTAACAATCACAAACCCGTGGCTCTAACAATCACAAACCCGTGGCTCTAACAATCACAAACCCGTGGCTTTAACAATCACAAACCCGTGGCTTTAACAATCACAAACCCGTGGCTCTAACAATCACAAACCCGTGGCTCTAACAATCACAAACCCGTGGCTCTAACAATCACAAACCCGTGGCTCTAACAATCACAAACCCGTGGCTCTAACAATCACAAACCCGTGGCTCTAACACTCACAAACCCGTGGCTCTAACAATCACAAACCCGTGGCTCTAACAATCACAAACCCGTGGCTCTAACAATCACAAACCCGTGGCTCTAACAATCACAAACCCGTGCATAGACAGCTTGGAAACATGCTAGCCACCACAAAAGAAGAGACCCTTCCTGTAGTTTCCTTGGAGAGGTTTTCGGGGGTCAACGCCCCCGCGGCCCAGTCTGAGACCAGGTCTCGTGGTGAATCAGGGTCTGGTCAACCAGGCTATTACTGCTGGCCGCACGTAAATCAACATACGAATCACAGCCCGGCTGATCAGGTACGGACTTAGGTGTCTGTCCAGCCCCTTCTTGAAGACAGACAGGGGTCTGTTGGTAATCTCTATCTTGAATACAATAAGCAATGTCAGCGAGCAGCAAGAAGGTAATAATGATCGACTTCACGCAATTTATATCAGAAAACACTGAAAAAAAATCTCATATGTATTACCTAGACCGTATCCCGAATATATTGCCCAGTTTCTTATTTTGATTAACACTGCATGATACGTATGTAACGAGGCGCTAAAACATCGACACCTGGTTATGGACCGGTCCACCGGGAGGGGGGGGGGGGTGACCGCTGAAACACCCTCCAGGTACACTCCGGGTATGTGGATCATTCAGAAGTGATGGGGGCATAGTCCCCTCTCCAGCTGGTCTCGGAGACCAGCTGGAGAGGGAGTAGAGAAGAGCGACCAACCTCAGCCTGGAATCGATTTTTTCAGTCCATCAGTCTTGATAAGACTGAAAACATCGATTCCAGGATGAGGGACTGATTACCTCAAATACTATTTCTCCAAGGTTGATAGACTGTTTACATCATCTTCGCTGCTACACCTGCTGCTACCTCTGTATTCGACTAAAGAACCCCACTGTGTTGGCGAAACATAACAGCTATGTTACCTCACTTTATTTAACCATCAGTTATTTCGTTAAAGCAATCTTTCGTTCTGATTTTATATAACGCTATCTCCGTTTTCCCCCCCCCCCTTCCATTTCCCGTACTTTTGTGTGGTGTCCACTTCCTCTCTCTCTCTCTCTCTGACTCTCTGACTGCTGGAACATGCATCGCTAATATCACCGTTTTATTCTCGCCTTTGAGACGCGCTGCAGCTGACGCCAACACACTCCACCTGAAATATGGACCAAATCTCCCGTAAAAATTTCAGCGGCGATGTGTTTGTGAGGGGAGGGAGGCGGGTCGGGGAAGGGGTGAGCGGGAGCGGGGGGGGGGGAAGGGGGACGGGACTGGGAGGGGGGAAGTCCAGGAAGCTGATTTGATTTGTATGATTTGAAAAATCACTAAAAAAATATTTATTATTTTTCTTTTATTCAGAGTTTTGGAGATACCAAAAAAAAAAAAAAAGATAAAAAATCCATAGAATCTCATCACTTGGAAGTTAAAGTCACCATTTTCCTGGCCGCCATTATACCCTTTTGTTTTTTTTTGATAAGGACCTGCCTCGTATAGGCCAATAGGCTCTGTTGCAGTGTTCCTCCAGTCTCACCTTTGCCCCACCGTGTAACACAAATCATCAACACAGTAGAAGCAAAACAATTCAGAAACCTGTCAACTGAGGTATCAGACACACACACACACACACGTGTACAACACACCTGACTACCTTCCTCCGATGATGTTCACTGCATATTGTACATTAAAATGGTATAAAATACCGACAGGTTGTTAGGTAAGACACATATGCAACAGTTAGGTATCTTTATTATGAATAACTGTTGCATATGTGTCTTACCTAACTGCATATTGTCTTGTATATTGTCTTGAACTGACAAAGACACTGGCTGTTGATGCACCTCTGTCTAATTCATCTTGTCATTATTGTATACTGCAAGAAAACCTGTAGACCACGATCTACAATCCATATTCACAATCCACAGTCACAATTCACAATCCATATTCACAATTCACAATCCATTTTCAGAATTCACAATCCATTTTCACAATTCACAATCCATATTCATAATTCCCAATCCATACTCACAATCCACAATCCATATTCACAATCCAAAATCCATATTCACAACTCACAATCCATATTCACAATTCATATTTAGAGTTCACAATCCATATTCACAATTCACAATCCATATTCACAATTCGGTCGAAGTTACAGGTTACAGGTCACATTACATGAATTACTTCAGATAATTACAAAATGCTCAGAGGAAGGTGCGTTTTCAAGTTTAATCCGAGGAAAGAGACATCGAGTGGCGTTGTTAAGACATCGTGTAATATTCTTAGGGAATCGTTCGATATTCTCAAGACATCCTCATTCTTCTTTTTCTTCTTCTTCTTCTTCGTCTTCTTCTTCTTCTTCTTCTTCTTCTTCTTCTTCTTCTTCTTCTTCTTCTTATTATTATTATTATTATTATTATTATTATTATTATGGGGGGAGTGAGTCAGGAAGGTGAGTGGTAGCTCCTGTCACGTGACCTTTGAAGGTCACGTGAGAGTAAACATGAACAACGAATGTGCACAAGTACAGTACACGTCCACAACAGAAAACAGTGTATGATATGTCCACAGCAAGAACAGTTCACACAACCAAAAACAGCGCTATGATTTACTGTGTGTGTGTGTGTGTGTGTGTGTGTGTGTGTGTGTGTGTGTGTGTGTGTGTGTGTGTGAAAAGTTTGTGTGCAGACAAGTAACTATTTGCTGTTTCCTTACTAGTCACTCAGCGAGGACAGATACAGACAGACACAGACACAGACAGACAGACAGACACACACACACACACACACACACACACACACACACACACACACACACACACACACACACACGCACACGCATCAAATCATAGCCCCCCTCACTATTTTACGAAGCACTCACACACGTAGAACAGAATTACAGCTTCACTCTTCAGCCTCAGCACCGGCCCTTCCTATGTCCCTTCCTCCGGCCCTTCCTCTGGCTCTTCCTCTGGCCCTTCCTCCGGCCCTTCCTCTGGCTCTTCCTCTGGCCCTTCCTCCGGCCCTTCCACCGTAGCAATTCCTCTCGCTACTACAAATTCCCCTCGCTACAATTCCTCCGGCTACAGTTTCCTTCGACAATAGCAACAATTCCTCTGGCCTTCCCACAGGGTAAAAACTGGAAGCAAGACAAGACAACACTGTCGTGATAGACTTGCAACACGAGAGACGATCACGGAGGGAAAAACATGCCAGGGCTCCAGTGAGCTTAAAACCGTGAGAAATGTGAACCGCAGCCCTCCACTGAGTCTTTTCGCCTCATATAAACATCTGTGGGTATACCTGGAGGAGGGTGTTCCGGGGGTAAACGCCCCCGCGGCCCTGTCCTCGATCGGTTAACTCGAAGTACAGTATTTTCACCTTAGCATCATGTCGCTGCTAAAGAAAATGTTGTTGCAGAACAAGGTTTTATTTGGACGACGTTTCGCTCCATGCAGAGTTTTTATCAAGTCATAAAGCTGTGCATGGAGCGAAACGTTGTCTCAAGAAACAGCGCTTGTCGCAGTATTGTTTTTCTGTGCTGGCGTATGTGTCAGCTTGACGCTTTTAAATAACAACACTTAATACACTCCACAGCCTGTCAACACACAACACAGTGTTGGCACAGTAGCAACACTTGGAGCACTCCACAGCCTGTCAACACACAACACAGTGTTGGCACAGTAGCAACACTTGGAGCACTCCACAGCCTGTCAACACACAACACAGTGTTGGCACAGTAGCAACACTTGGAGCACTCCACAGCCTGTCAACACACAACACAGTGTTGGCACAGTAGCAACACTTGGAGCACTCCACAGCCTGTCAACACACAACACAGTGTTGGCACAGTAGCAACACTTGAAGCACTCCACAGCCTGGCAACACACAACACAGTGTTGGCACAGTAACAACACTTGAAGCACTCCACAGCCTGGCAACACACAACACAGTGTTGGCACAGTAACAACACTTGAAGCACTCCACAGCCTGTCAACACACAACACAGTGTTGGCACAGTAACAACACTTGAAGCACTCCACAGCCTGGCAACGCGCAACATAGTGTTGACACAGTAGCAACACTTGAAGCACTCCACAGCCTGTCAACACACAACACAGTGTTGGCACAGTAGCAACACTTGGAGCACTCCACAGCCTGTCAACACACAACACAGTGTTGGCACAGTAGCAACACTTGAAGCACTCCACAGCCTGGCAACACACAACACAGTGTTGGCACAGTAACAACACTTGAAGCACTCCACAGCCTGGCAACACACAACACAGTGTTGGCACAGTAACAACACTTGAAGCACTCCACAGCCTGTCAACACACAACACAGTGTTGGCACAGTAACAACACTTGAAGCACTCCACAGCCTGGCAACACACAACACAGTGTTGGCACAGTAACAACACTTGAAGCACTCCACAGCCTGGCAACACACAACACAGTGTTGGCACAGTAACAACACTTGAAGCACTCCACAGCCTGGCAACACACAACACAGTGTTGGCACAGTAACAATACTTGAAGCACTCCACAGCCTGGCAACACACAACACAGTGTTGGCACAGTAACAACACTTGAAGCACTCCACAGCCTGGCAACACACAACACAGTGTTGGCACAGTAACAACACTTGAAGCACTCCACAGCCTGGCAACACACAACACAGTGTTGGCACAGTAACAACACTTGAAGCACTCCACAGCCTGGCAACACACAACACAGTGTTGGCACAGTAACAACACTTGAAGCACTCCACAGCCTGGCAACACACAACACAGTGTTGGCACAGTAACAACACTTGAAGCACTCCACAGCCTGGCAACACACAACACAGTGTTGGCACAGTAACAACACTTGAAGCACTCCACAGCCTGGCAACACACAACACAGTGTTGGCACAGTAACAACACTTGAAGCACTCCACAGCCTGTCAACACACAACACAGTGTTGGCACAGTAACAATACTTGAAGCACTCCACAGCCTGGCAACACACAACACAGTGTTGGCACAGTAACAACACCTGAAGCACTCCACAGCCTGGCAACACACAACACAGTGTTGGCACAGTAACAACACCTGAAGCACTCCACAGCCTGGCAACACACAACACAGTGTTGACACTGTAACAACACTTCAGATACTCCCTCTGAAACTCCCTCACTTGGCCAGGTGGCCCAGTGGTTAACGCACTGGCCTGTGAGATTTCAGGACTCACTGGCCACAAGTTCAAATCCCACCCGTTCTCTGGTTTGCCCAAGAAGAGATCAGTGAACTTTAATATTGCAGTGAAATGCACTCGTGAAATACATCATAATACAATATTTTATGCACCACAATACAGTGTTCCACACACCACACTATCACCCTGGGGACCCAGAGCTATTTTTCAACGCAAGAAACTGATGATAACAGAAATTTTGAGACATCATCTAAGAAGATGGAGACTCCGGGTTCCTCCCGCTGGTGTCGGCCGATAAAATTGTTTTTTTTCGATTCTTCAGAGCCTCTCACAGCCCGAAAAAAATATGAAATCTAAATAAAAGTGAAAAGCAAGCGGAGGATCGAGTCTGTCTCCCTCACACACGGGTTTAGTGCTTCACACAGAATATTATTGTTGCTATTGTTACTATTGCTGTTGCTATTATTATTAGTGTTATTATTATTATTACTATTATTATTATTATTATTATTATTATTATTATTATTATTATTATTATTATTATTTCCATTAACACAGTGGCTGCCTCCCACCAAGGCAGGGTGGCCCGAAAAAAAGAAAAACTTTCACCATCATTCACTCCATCACTGTCTTGCCAGAGGCTCGCTTACACTACAGTTATAAAACTGCAACATTAACACCACTTCTATAGAAAATAATAATAATAATAATAATAATAATAATAATAATAATAATAATAATAATAATAAACAGAATAATAATCTTTATTTCTACAAGTACATGTACGGTGTATACAAGCCTAGGTGACATCAGTGACATACTACTGTACAGAAAGCCGATTGTTATTCAGGGCATTTCGGCCAAATTAGGCCAGCTGTTGTCCCCAGGATGCGACCCACACCAGTCGACTAACACCCAGGTGCCTATTTGACTGCTAGGTGAACATGGACAGTAGGTGTCTTAAGGAAACACGTCCTAATGCTTCCACCCGTACTGGGGATCGAACCACGGACCTCAGTGTGTGAGCTGAGTGTGCTACCAATCGAGCTACGGGGCACCAAAAGATACCCTTATTAACCTGTCTGTATTGCATACCGTCAAAAATATGATACAATATTTTGATTTAAGAAATAATATATTTTAATGGATTTATGATGAGTAAAGCATTGTCAAAACACCATTAAAAAAAAAATTTTTTTTTTAGAAGAAATTTTTGGGGGGAGAGCGTTTTTTTCTTATTGTTTATAAATAAACTTTCACACAGCAGAAAGTTTTTTCCCCTTCAGATGGAAGGTTGTGATGGTAGAGACAGTGGCTGGCTTGTGTCTTAGCCGGCTGGACCGGGCCAGCCGGGTGGGCAGGGTCAGCCGGCTGGATCGGTCCAACTGGGTCAGTTACCGTGCCAGCAATGAAGGTAATTTTAATCACCCTAATTATATTTAGTCACTCCAAGGAAAATGTCTGTCACGGCGATAAAAAAATACTCACAGTTGTGTATGATGGCGACCAACACTGCAAGAACACTGGAGTTCGGCAATCTGTCCCGCCTAGTACGACGCGCGATGTCGCACGCATCACTCTTTGTTTTGTTTTTTTGCCCGACGTAAACAGCCTCTTCAGAAACCTAATATCTGCTTTTCTAGGATAGGCTTACGTAAATTAACCTATATTTACGCTTAGCTAACCAGCAAAATAGAAAGAACTCAATCGTCAGTCGTCAGTCGTCAGTGGTCAGTCGTCACGTGAGGTCACAGACCCTGAGCTGCTTTGGGGATTAGCGTGGACGGTTACCAAGCATGGCTTGCTTCTGCAGTGTTTTAAAAACTGAGGTTGGAGAGTTGAAGGAGGAGGTCTTGCTTCTCCAGGAGGAGATTAGGAGGCTGAGGGTCCACCTCAATGGGTCTGGGAGAGAGTGTGAGGTGGCTGGAGTTGTGGGGAATGAGACTTCTAGCAGTGAGGTGCAGTCTGTCTCTCGCTGTAAGGAGGCTGTAGTTGGGGAGGTAGCAACGGCTACCAGCAGTGAGGTGCAGCCCAGCACCTGCTACAAGTGGCGAGTTGTTCACAGTAATGGGAGGCGCATCAGAATAAGGAAAGTTAAGAGTGAAGATCTGAAGGTAGGAAATCGCTTCTCTGTTCTCCAGGATGAATGTACTTCAGTGGCCAATGAAGGTAAGGGTACTACTGCCCCTGCTAATGAAGGTAAGCGCATTCTTGTGGTTGGTGACTCTCAGGTAAGATATATTGACCGTGCTTTTTGTAATAGGAATAAGAAGATGAGAGATAGAGTGTGCTTCCCTGGAGCTGGTGTTGGGGACATTGTCAACAGGCTGGATAATATCATGTCAGGTAATGGGAACAAGCCCATTATCTGTCTCAGTGCTGGTGGAAATGATATTGGGAAGGGTAGGAGAGAAGAGCTGCTAGATAAGTACAGGTCAGCTATAGATTTCATTAAGTCTAAGGGAGGGATCCCAATCATATGTAGCATCTTGCCTAGAAGGGGAGTAGGAAATGAATGGTTGTCTAGGGCAATTGGTGTAAATTGCTGGCTAGACAGATACTGCAAGGAACTTGCAATCCCATTCATTGACAACTGGAACAACTTTTATGGCAAACATGATATGTATGCAAGGGATGGGGTACATCTCTCTGGGTCAGGGGTGGTAGCACTTGCAGACTCGATTGAGAAGGCCATTGGTGAAATGCCTATGATTTTAAACTGATGGAAGATAGAGGTATGGGTGTGTGTGGGAAACAAGCAGGTTGCAACACTAGGGTTGGAAACAGTAAATGTATAAAAGGCATTCAGCATGAAGTTATAAATAAAGACAATAGAACAGGTCAGCAAACAAAGGGGGACAGCAGAGGGCAGCAAGGGACTAGCTCCCTTAAGGTTTACTATACTAATAGCAGGAGTGTTAGAAATAAGATAGATGAGCTAAGATTAATTGCAAGTGCAGGAAACATAGATATTATTGCTATAACAGAGACCTGGCTCAATCTGAAAGATAGAGAGATGCCCTCTGAATGTCACATACAAGGCTATAAATTATTCCACACTGACAGGGTCAACAGGAAAGGTGGTGGAGTAGCGATGTATGTCAGAGACAATTTAAATTGTTGTGTTAGACAAGATATTAAATTAGAAGCGTCAGCCACTGAATCTGTTTGGTTACAGCTTCTCGAGGGCCGAGAAAAACTAATTTTGGGTGTGATTTACAGGGCCCCAAATCTTGATAGGGAGTGCAGTAAACTTCTATGGGACGAAATTCGTAAGGCATCTACATACGAAAATGTTGTGCTAATGGGAGATTTCAACTATAGACAGATTGACTGGAGCAATTTGACAGGAAATTTAGAGTCGGGTGACTTTCTTGATACGATCCAGGATTGTTTTTTAAAACAGTTTGTGACAGAGCCAACTAGGGGAAATAACCTCCTTGACTTGGTTCTTGCCAGTAGGGAAACACTAATTAATAATCTTGAGGTTAATGATGAGCTTGGGGAGAGTGATCACAAATCACTCAGTTTTAATATATCATGGAATTCCCCTAATAATGGCAATCAAGTCTCCGTCCCTGACTTTCGCTTGGCTGATTTCTTAGGACTGAAAAATTACTTAGGAGGGCTGAACTGGAATGACCTGACTAAGGGTCAGGTAGGTGGTGATGGTTGCCGATATGATGCTTTCCAGGGCATAGTTCTAGCTGCTCAGTCAAATTATGTTCCAAATAGGGAAATCAGATCAAACAAAAATGATCCTAAATGGATGAACAATAGATTAAAATATCTGATTGGTCAAAAGAGAGGCATATATAGGCAAATCAAAAGAGGAGAGGGGCAATTAAGAAATCGATATATTCAGTTAAAGAGAGAAATAAAAAAGGGAATTAGAAAAGCAAAAAGAGATTATGAGGTTAAAGTTGCAAAAGAATCGAAGACTAACCCAAAAGGATTCTTTCAGGTATACAGAAGTAAGATCAGGGACAAGATAGGCCCACTCAAAAGTTCCTCGGGTCTCAAAAGTTCCTCGGGTCAGCTCACTGACAGTGATAAGGAAATGAGTAGAATTTTTAACACATACTTCCTCTCAGTTTTTACACAGGAGGATACCAGCGATATTCCAGTAATGATAAATTATGTAGAACAGGACGATAATAAACTGTGCACTATTAGGGTCACAAGTGACATGGTCCTTAGGCAAATAGATAAATTAAAACCTAACAAATCCCCAGGCCCTGATGAACTGTATGCAAGGGTTCTAAAGGAATGTAAAGAGGAGCTTAGCACACCTTTGGCTAATCTTTTCAACATATCACTACAAACTGGCATGGTGCCAGATAAGTGGAAAATGGCAAATGTGATACCTATTTTCAAAACAGGTGACAGGTCCTTAGCTTTGAACTATAGACCAATAAGCCTAACCTCCATAGTGGGAAAATTTATGGAATCAATAATTGCCGAGGCAGTTCGTAGCCATCTTGAAAAGCATAAATTAATCAACGAATCTCAGCATGGTTTTACAAAGGGGCGTTCCTGCCTTACGAATTTATTAACTTTTTCACTAAGGTATTTGAGGAGGTAGATCATGGTAATGAATATGATATTGTGTATATGGACTTCAGTAAGGCTTTTGACAGGGTCCCACATCAGAGACTATTGAGGAAAATTAAAGCACATGGAATAGGAGGAGAAATTTTTTCCTGGATAGAGGCATGGTTGACAAATAGGCAGCAGAGAGTTTGCATAAATGGGGAGAAATCAGAGTGGGGAAGCGTCACGAGCGGTGTTCCACAGGGGTCAGTGTTGGGCCCCCTGCTGTTCACAATCTATATAAACGACATAGATGAGGGCATAAAGAGCGACATCGGCAAGTTTGCCGATGACACCAAAATAGGCCGTCGAATTCATTCTGACGAGGACATTCGAGCACTCCAGGAAGATTTGAATAGACTGATGCAGTGGTCGGAGAAGTGGCAGATGCAGTTTAATATAGACAAATGCAAAGTTCTAAATGTTGGACAGGACAATAACCATGCCACATATAAACTAAATAATGTAGATCTTAATATTACGGATTGCGAAAAAGATTTAGGAGTTCTGGTTAGCAGTAATCTGAAACCAAGACAACAGTGCATAAGTGTTCGCAATAAAGCTAATAGAATCCTTGGCTTCATATCAAGAAGCATAAATAATAGGAGTCCTCAGGCTGTTCTTCAACTCTATACATCCTTGGTTAGGCCTCATTTAGATTATGCTGCACAGTTTTGGTCACCGTATTACAGAATGGATATAAATTCTCTGGAAAATGTACAAAGGAGGATGACAAAGATGATCCCATGTATCAGAAACCTTCCCTATGAGGATAGACTAAGGGCCCTGAAACTGCACTCTCTAGAAAGACGTAGAATTAGGGGGGATATGATTGAGGTGTATAAATGGAAGACAGGAATAAATAAAGGGGATGTAAATAGTGTGCTGAAAATATCTAGCCTAGACAGGACTCGCAGCAATGGTTTTAAGTTGGAAAAATTCAGATTCAGGAAGGATATAGGAAAGTACTGGTTTGGTAATAGAGTTGTGGATGAGTGGAACAAACTCCCAAGTACCGTTATAGAGGCCAGAACGTTGTGTAGCTTTAAAAATAGGTTGGATAAATACATGAGTAGATGTGGGTGGGTGTGAGTTAGACCTGATAGCTTGTGCTAACAGGTCGGTTGCCGTGTTCCTCCCTTAAGTCAATGTGACCTGACCTGACTAGGTTGGGTGCATTGGCTTAAGCCGGTAGGAGACTTGGACCTGCCTCGCATGGGCCAGTAGGCCTTCTGCAGTGTTCCTTCGTTCTTATGTTCTTATGTTCTTATGTTAACTTGTGTCATAACAACGAGCGGACATCACAGACCCCCAGGGTTGGTATACCAGACGCGATGTTTAACAACGAGCGGACATCACAGACCCCCAAGGTTGGTATACCAGACGCGATGTTTAACAACGAGCGGACATCACAGACCCCCAGGGTTGGTATACCAGACGCGATGTTTAACAACGAGCGGACATCACAGACCCCCAGGGTTGGTATACCAGACGCGATATTTAACAACGAGCGGACATCACAGACCCCCAGGGTTGGTATACCAGACGCGATATTTAACAACGAGCGGACATCACAGACCCCCAGGGTTGGTATATCAGACGCGATGTTTAACAACGAGCGGACATCACAGACCCCCAGGGTTGGTATACCAGACGCGATGTTTAAGCTGTAAGATGGTTTAATATCAGAAGTAAAGAAGATTCTGAGAAGTGGTCTGATGATACCGTCAAGATGTGGAAAAAAGACACCGGTGTACAGTTCAGGGCGAAATTCCTGTCGCCAGGAATTGCTTCTTCAGTTCTAATACGGAGATAACTAAAAAACGAGCATTTATATTGGCAGGAGTCAGGAGGAAGGTCGCGTGGATAGTAGTAGTGGTAGTGGTAGTAGTAGTAGTGGTAGTAGTAGTACTATTATTATTATTATTATTATTAGTAGTAGTAGTAGTAGTAGTGGTGGTGGTGGTGGTGGTGGTGGTGGTGGTGGTGGTGGTGGTGGTAGTAGTAGTAGTGGTGGTAGTAGTAGTAGTAGTAGTAGTAGTAGTAGTAGTAGTAGTAGTGGTGGTGGTGGTGGTGGTGGTGGTGGTGGTGGTGGTGGTGGTGGTGGTGGTGGTGGTGGTGGTGGTAGTAGTAGTAGTAGTGGTAGTAGTAGTACTAGTAGTAGTAGTAGTAGTAGTAGTGGTAGTGGTGGTGGTGGTGGTGGTGGTGGTGGTGTTGGTTGTTGTGGTGGTGGTGGTGGTGGTGGTGGTGGTGGTGGTAGTAGTAGTGGTAGTAGTAGTACTAGTAGTAGTAGTAGTAGTAGTAGTAGTGGTGGTGGTGGTGGTGGTGGTGGTGGTGGTGGTGGTGGTGGTAGTAGTAGTGGTAGTAGTAGTACTAGTAGTAGTAGTAGTGGTGGCGGTGGTGGTGGTGGTAGTAGTAGTAGTAGTGGTAGTAGTAGTACTAGTAGTAGTAGTAGTAGTGGTGGTGGTGGTAGTAGTAGTAGTAGTGGTAGTAGTAGTACTAGTAGTAGTAGTAGTAGTAGTGGTGGTGGTGGTGGTAGTAGTACAGTTGTGGTGAGATTTAAGATCTGGAGTTTACCTGGAGAGAGTTCCGGGGGTCAACGCCCCCGCAGCCCGGTCTGTGACCAGGCCTCCTGGTGGATCAGAGCCTGATCAACCAGGCTGTTACTGCTAGCTGTTCGGATTATCAACCTGGTACGTTAGTAACCCAGCATAACCCCAAAAAAAGCCACTCTCAGCAGACTGGTTTAATTCAATTGGGGTCCTTTAATCTTCTTCCAGGATGCGACTCACACCAGTCGCATCCTCACATCAGTCCGACTGGTGTGAGTCATCCTACTTACTGCCAGGTGAACAAGGAGCAGCAGATATAAAATAACATGGCCAACAATATTTCCACTCATCCCGAAATCGAACTCTGGTCCCTAAGTGTGTGAACTGCTACCTACTGACCCACGAGTCACTGTCCCAAAATAACAGACATGTCCCTGAGAAGGGAAGCGAGTATCTGGGCTTCTCGACCTTCATAACATTGCGTTTTCATTCATAAGACTAACAACGTGGCACGTGTTTACAAACTAGCTGAGTGCCTCTCTTCATGCTGGGTCAAATGTGTCAGAGGCGAAATGTCAAAGGTTGGCACCGTGCAAATGTTCAGTGTATACTACGGAGGTCTACGACTGTAACAAGTCGGTAGCAAAAATAGTCAGGGTAATCCGGGAACAAAGAAGTTGGAACAAGGGATCTGGATAGTGGCCCTGGTTGTCTTGAAGCCCCTTCCTTCATACAACAAATAACAGCCCCCTATCTTTAAGATCCTCCCTTCATACACACATCAACAGTTTCCTGGTAATCTTCAATAAGGAACTTAATAAGTTCGTCGAGTCATTGATCAACCAGACTGCGGTGTCTACAATGGACTGCGTGCTATCAGCACCCACAGCTTGGATGATCAGGCCATCAACTAGGTCTGGTCCGGGACCTGTCCCCCGGAAACGTTATAAGTGGTATAATAAGACAGAGGAGAAGAAAATATAAGAAGGAAGAGAAGAAAGCATAAGCCGGCAGAGGAGGAGAAGAGCGTATAAAAGGGAAGAAGGCAACAAGGATAACAGTATGTATGAACAAGGGACTGACTTCAACACCTGTGACAGATAACCTTACCAGCAGTGGTGTAGCAGAGTGACAGCACCATCCAACACTACCATCAACACTGCCACCAACATTGCCACCAACACTGCCACCAACATTGCCACCAACACTGCCACCAACACTGCCACCAACACTACCACCACCACTGCCACCAACACTGCCACCAACACTACCACCAACACTGCCACCAACACTGCCACCAACACTGCCACCAACACTACCACCAACACTGCCACCAACACTGCCACCAACACTACCACCAACACTGCCACCAACACTGCCACCAACACTGCCACCAACACTGCCACCAACACTGCCACCAACACTGCCACCAACACTGCCACCAACACTGCCACCAACACTACCACCAACACTGCCACCAACACTACCACCAACACTACCACCAACACTGCCACCAACACTGCCACCAACACTGCCACCAACACTGCCACCAACACTACCACCAACACTGCCACCTACACTACCAACACTGCCACCTACTCTACCAACACTGCCACCAACACTGCCACCAGCACTGCCACCACCACACTACCACCACCAACACTGCCACCAACACTGCCACCAACACTAACCAACACTGCCACCGACACTAACACTAACACTACCACCAACACTGCCACCAACACTACCACCAACACTGCCACCAACACTGCCACCAACACTGCCACCAACACTGCCACCAACACTACCACCAACACTGCCACCAACACTGCCACCAACACTGCCACCAACACTGCCACCAACACTGCCACCAACACTGCCACCAACACTACCACCAACACTGCCACCAACACTGCCACCAACACTGCCACCAACACTGCCACCAACACTACCACTACCACCAACACTGCCACCAACACTGCCACCAACACTGCCACCAACACTGCCACCAACACTACCACTACCACCAACACTGCCACCAACACTGCCACCAACACTACCACCAACACTACCACCAACACTGCCACCAACACTACCACCAACACTACCACCAACACTAGTGACAACACCAGCCAACACTACCACTGTCAACAGCTGTGTTCATAGAACTGTTCAACATCTGTGCTCATTGAACTGATGAACAGCTGTGTTCATTGAACTGTTCAACAGCTGTGTTCATTGAACTTATGAACAGCTGTGTTCATTGAACTGATGTACAGCTGTGTTCGTTGAACTGTTCAACAGCTGTGTTCATTGAACTTATGAACAGCTGTGTTCATTGAACTGATGAACAGCTGTGTTCATTGAACTGTTCAACAGCTGTGTTCATTGAACTTATGAACAGCTGTGTTCATTAAACTGATGAAAAGCTGTGTTCATTGAACTGATGAACAGCTGTGTTCATTGAACTGTTCAACAGCTGTGTTCATAGAACTGATGAACAGCTGTGTTCATTGACCTGATGAACAGCTGTGTTCATTAAACTGATGAACAGCTGTGTTCATAGAACTGTTCAATAGCTGTGTTCATTGAACTGATGAACAGCTGTGTTCATTGAACTGTTCAACAGCTGTGTTCACTGAACTGTTCAACAACTGTGTTCATTGAACTGTTCAACAGCTGTGTTCATAGAACTGTTCAATAGCTGTGTTCATAGAACTGATGAACAGCTGTGTTCATTGAATTGTTCAACAGCTGTGTTCATTGAACTGATGAACAGCTGTGTTCATTGAACTGATGAACAGCTGTGTTCATTGAATTGTTCAACAGCTGTGTTCATTGAACTGATGAACAGCTGTGTTCATTGAACTGATGAACAGCTGTGTTCATTGAACTGTTCAATAGCTGTGTTCATAGAACTGATGAACAGCTGTGTTCAATGAACTGTTCAATAGCTGTGTTCATTGAACTGATGAACAGCTGTGTTCATAGAACTGTTCAACAGCTGTGTTCATTGAACTGATGAACAGCAGTGTCCATAGTACTGGTTGGCTCATGTTGGGGTTTGAATCCTATCGACTACACGAGGGTCATTAAAGCTCCACGTAACCTCTTTTTCATCACCAGACAAGAATACTTTTGTATCTAAAATAGCGATTTAAGCATAAAACTCTCAGCATATATACGCTGAGAGAAATACACCTCGCAGTGTATATATTCTGTGCTGTATTGTATTTCAGGTGATGTTTTGTCAGATGGCGTTGGTGTTGATGTGGAAATACAGTAATTATGAAATTTATTAAGAAACTGTATAAATTATATAATTTTAATCACAATAATTATTCTTTTGGCAGACAAAAAAAGCTTTAAAAGGTTCCTGAAGCTTTCCCACGGTGGGCAGACAAAACTATAAAAGGATCTCAAAAGCTTCTTACAGTGGGTAGACAAAACTATAAAAGGATCTCAAAAGCTTCTTACAGTGGGTAGACAAACTATAAAAGGATCTCAAAAGCTTCTTACAGTGGGTAGACAAACTATAAAAGGATCTCAAAAGCTTCTTACAGTGGGTATACAAAACTATAAAAGGATCTCAAAAGCTTCTTACAGTGGGCAGACAAAACTATAAAAGGATCTCAAAAGCTTCTTACAGTGGGCAGACAAAACTATAAAAGGATCTCAAAAGCTTCTCACAGTGGTCAGACGAAAAACCTTAAAAGGTTCTCAAAACTTTACCACAGTGGGCATGCATAAAAGGTTATCCTAGGTTCTCTACACATATGCTGCTATGTATGATAATCTATGTAACTGTATTTGTGTATACCTGAATAAACTTACTAAGAGATTCTGTGGCACTTGCCACCACCACCTCATTCCTCTTCTTGATTCGCCAATCCTCTCCCGGCCCGGGTCTTTTCCAGATGGTGACCCGGCCTTGGGAGTATCTGGGACCTATGTCTGCCATGGGAGGAGGTACAAGTACCGCCTTAACTTCTGGGACCAGCTGTCCCCAGGCCTAGCCCCATTCCCCGCCCTTACGGAGCTCCCAGGGAGAAGCTAGGCCTCTGGTCTGCCACCTTCCCCGCCCCAGGGAAGCTCGTGGGAATGGCAGTCCGGTGAGCTGCAGGTTCAATTCAATTCAATTCAAGTTTATTCTCTATAAGGGTTACAATGTGGAGTTTACAGGTTTTGGGTATTGTGTGGTTTACATGTTATAAAATACTAATTACAGAGGGGGGCCACTAGGACACCTAGCATGACTAGGCATTTCGAGCAGACTTAGATTAATTCTTAACATTAAATCCTTACAGATTATGGTATTAAGGCTAAGTGACTACATCATAATTTGTGAGTTTAGCAATGTGAATGCTTTTGTTTTGGCACAATACAAGGTGACTATATTTGAGTATCATAGGCAAACTTATGACTAGTTAGGATTTATTATTTTAAGATTAAGATTAGTATTTCTGGGTTTATAGTCAGTGGGTGAGTGAGTGTAATTGTGAACCACCAGGTGGTTATCATGCAGTTAGTTGATGGGGTGGATCAGGGAGATAAGATATTTTCTAACTGTAGTTTTGAAAGTGATGAATGTGGCTGCAGTTCTAGAGTTTTCAGGTAGGGTGTTCCAGATTTTAGGTCCTTTGAAATACATTGAATTTTTGTAAAGGTTTAGTCGAATACGGGGAATGTCATAGAGATGTTTGTGTCTGGTGTTATGCCTGTGGATCCTGTCACAACTATCAAGAAAGCGTTTTAGGTCAAGGTTAATATTGGAATTTAAGGTCCTGTAGATATAGATTGCACAGTAGTAAGTGTGGATGTTCTGAACAGGGAGTAAGTTTAGATCTATGAAGAGTGGGGGGGGGGGTTGCCAGGGATGGGATTTAGTGATTATTCTTACTGCGGCTTTTTGTTGGGTTATTATTGGCTTTAGGTGTGTTGCTGCAGTTGATCCCCAAGCACAGATAGCATAGGTGAGGTATGGATATATAAGTGAATGGTATAGTGTGAGAAGGGCAGTTTGCGGCACGTAATATCGTATCTTGGAGAGGATCCCCACCATTTTGGATGCTTTTTTTGTTATGTGTTGGATATGGGTGCTGAAATTTAGGTTGTTGTCGAGGTATAGGCCAAGGTATTTGCCCTCATTATGTCTGGCAATTAGTGTTGTCGATCTTAATGTTAAGTTGCGCAACACCTGCTCTGCTACCAAACATAATATAGTAGGTTTTGGCAGTGTTAAGTGTAAGTTTATTGGCTGTCATCTAAGTCGATATTTTGAGCAGCTCCTAGTTAACAATGGTGTTGAGGGTAGCAAGATTAGGGTGGGAGATGACATAAGTAGTGTCGTCAGCAAAGAGAATGGGTTTCAGGGGTTGGGATATGTTTGGAAGATCATTGATGTAAATGAGGAAGAGCAGGGATCCAAGGACACTTCCCTGCGGAACTCCAGTATCAAGTGGCCATATTGATGAGGCTGTGATTTTTAATGGTGACATACTGATACCTATTAGAAAGGTAGGATTTAAAATATGCAAGCACATGGCCTCTTATACCATAGTGGTCAAGTTTGTGGAGCAGGATGCCGTGGTCTACTGTGTCAAACGCTTTTCTTAGGTCTATAAAAATTCCTAGTGGATATTCCTTATTTTCCAATGCTGTGTAAAGCAGGTCTAGCATTTTTATAATTGCATCATTAGTGCTTTTATTTTTCCTGAATCCGAATTGGCAGGGGTTGAGTATGTTTTATGACGTTATAAATGAATATAGTCTCCTGTGCGCTAGTTTCTCGAAGATTTTGGATAGCAATGGTAAGTTTGATATTGGCCTATAGTTGTTTACGTCTGTAGGGTCACCACCTTTTTGTATTGGTGTAACCCTTGCTGTCTTGAGTAGTGTCGGGAAAGTGCTAGTTTCCAGTGACTTGTTAAAAAGTAATGTAATAGCATGCGAAAGGACATGGGCCACTGCTCGCTTGTACAATAATGGTGGGACGTGAGACAGATTCCCCGAGTTATTTTTAAGTGACTTTATGATCGCGGTGACTTCCGTGGGCTCAGTTGGTACAAGATAGAAGGAATTTAGGAAATTCTCATCTAGGTAGTCCCCGGCATGGGTATTGGTACGTGGGATTTTACCGTCGAGATTAGATCCTATATTTGGGAAGAAGTCGTTTATCTTGTTAGCTGTATCAGTGGGATGCAGTGGTATTTCATGAGGTTTAGTTAGAACAATATTCTTGTTTTTTTTTCAGTTTGTGGGTCCCCAGAATCTGGGAAAGTGTTTTCCAGGTCTTTTTTATATCTCCTCTTGTGTCAGTGAATCTGCTGTAGCAAGCTCTGGCTCTGGCACCTTCCCTGCCCTAGGACGTCCACCTCATTGTGCGAGACAGCGTGTTCAACGTGTAAACAACCACCAGAAGCCATCTCCATGCAAGCGTTAACATGCCTGTGGCTTATTTCTTAAACAATATAAGAACCTGATCTCAGCATCACGTAACTAAGCAAACAACACCAACAACAGAGACGCTAAACAAGACAAATGCCTTTTTCTGCATTTAAAACCGACTGCGTATTAGTCCTCAGCCACGACTGTCTCAGCGATGTACCTGATCTTTTACATGTATTCTTTATTGTGATTAAAATGAAGACATTGTTTGCAACAAATAAAAGTTTTAGGTTAATGTTAACGGGGTATGAGCGCATAAGACAGCTAAGGAGCGTACAGACACTGACCAACAAAAGCGTCAAGAAGCAATGGTGTTCCAAACTGCAAAGACTCATCGTGTCTCAAACAATACGACCATACTAGGATTACGGAGTTGAACAGTGCTATTTAAACAAGGCGAGAGTGAGAGAGTGTGTGATGTATCCGGGTGGTGGCAACACTGCTGCCATCTGCATAAAAATAGATGTGTCAGCATAACACTGTCATCGTATTACCTCGCCTCTGGTGTGTGAGAGTGAGAGAGACTGCTGCCTCTCTTGTGAGAGTCAGAGGCTGCTGCCTCGCTCAATGAAACACACACACACACACACACACACACACACACACACACACACACACACACACACACACACACACACACACACACACACACACACACACACACACACACACACACACACATCATTTTTACACCAGTAATATGCTGCCTGCAGTTGTATTATTTAGGATGAATGGTGATAAATTAGACACATATGCAATTCTTGGGTATCTTTATTGAGGAAACGTTTCGCCACACAGTGGCTTCATCAGTCCAACTTGAAGAACAGGAGGAGAATGAGGTAATCAGTCCCTCAACCTTGAGTCGATGTGTTCAGTCCATCAATCTTCAAGATTGATGGACTGAACACATCGACTCAAGGTTGAGGGACTGATTACCTCATTCTCCTCCTGTTCTTCAAGTTTCTCCTACGTATGGACTGATGAAGCCACTGTGTGGCGAAACGTTTCCTCAATAAAGATACCCAAGAATTGCACATGTGTCTAATTTATCAACATGTCGGTTCTCTGAACCATTCATCTACAGGATGAATGGTACACAGTACCAACAAGTTGATGAATTAAACACTCTTGCAATACCTAGGTGTCTTGTGTTGAAACTATGTGGCCTACACAGTAGACGTCATCAACACAACACAAGCAGTGATTACAATCCCGGAGGCAGTTGGAAGTGCAGAGACCGGGGGTAATCACTGTCGACTCTGTGTATTCCACTGATGAAGGCTGCTGACCAGGCGAAACGTTTCATTAAAACAAGATGCCTCATGCTGCACAAATGTCATCAAAATAAGATGCCTCAGTGCTGCACAAGTGTTTATCTCGTCAAGCTGCAGCAGTGTACACAACACTAGCCCAGACAGTCAATGGACATATCCCCACTTGACACTACCAGAGACTCAAACAATATTTACCATATCTATTATAAACTTGACAACTATTTTAACAGAGCTAACACCATACGGAAATGGAATACACGCCGAGAGGTGTATATCCCCATTTTGTGGATTACAGTATCCCTTGACTAACGGTGCATAGGTAAGCTGCAGCCTTAGTTAATGATCCTCGTGTAGTTGAAAGGTGTAAATCCCACCAACACAAGTCACTGAGATCACTTTTAAGAAAGGAGGAGCGCTTCACCAGGCCTACTGGCCTATACTTTTACCGTCAATATCATCTAGATTATTGTGAGACTAATTGTGTGACTCCTGGCTCAGTGGTAGCGTCTTCGGCTTACAACCGAAGGATCCGGGTTCAGACTTAGTGGTGATTAGAGGAAAAGAATACGCGAGTAAACACTGTCTGTCCTGGGACCTTGCTCACTTCTAGGACGCGCAGCTGCATTGAGCACAGCATATAAAACCAAGTGACATGTTAGATAGAGAGTTCATGTCAACTTGACATAGAAGTCAGGTCAGGTTTAAATAGACGTCAGATTAAGTTCAAGTAAATGTCAGTTCCAGTTTGAGTTGTGGAAGCATGATCAAATGGCAGGCATGTTGCCACGAGTGCGTGGTGAGGCATGGAGGCCTGGTCAAACATCACTGTGACCAAGATAAGGATGCTTTAACTATCTGGTTTCTGTGCAACACACACCAAGGCCTTCATAGTTCAGATTCAGTAAAGCCTGTCTGAACCTCCCTCCAGTTCACGAGATGGCCTTCAACGTCCTTGTGCGTTACTCCAGCACTGATAGGTTCATCCCAGTTTCTCCCATGTACTTATCACATTCTCTGCACGGGACAGTGTAAACTCCAGCGTCAGGAACAGGTGATGAAGCCAGAGAGTTACAGCTTGACAACATCTTCAGTGAAAGTAATGGCTATAGTAGATGCTTTGATGTTGCTGCTGGTGATAGCCAGGATAGTAGCAGTGTTGATGTTGCTGCTGGTGATAGCCAGGATAGTAGCAGTGTTGATGTTGCTGCTGGTGATAGCCAGGATAGTAGCTGTGTTGATGTTGCTGCTGGTGATAGCCAGGATAGTAGCAGTGTTGATGTTGCTGCTGGTGATAGCCAGGATAGTAGCAGTAGTAGTTGCTGCTGGTGAGTAGTAGCTGTGTTGATGTGATGTTGCAGTGTTGATGTTGCTGCTGGTGATAGCCAGGATAGTAGCAGTGTTGATGTTGCTGCTGGTGATAGCCAGGATAGTAGCAGTGTTGATGTTGCTGCTGGTGATAGCCAGGATAGTAGCAGTGTTGATGTTGCTGCTGGTGATAGCCAGGATAGTAGCAGTGTTGATGTTGCTGCTGGTGATAGCCAGGATAGTAGCTGCTGGTGATAGCCAGGATAGTAGCTGTGTGTTGCTGCTGGTGATGTAGTAGCAGTGTTGATGTTGCTGCTGGTGATATAGTAGCGGTGTTGATGTTGCTGCTGGTGATAGCCAGGATAGGATAGTAGCATAGTGCAGTGTTGATGTTGCTGATAGCCAGGATAGTAGCTGCTGTGATAGCCAGGATAGTAGCAGTGTTGATGTTGCTGCTGGTGATAGCCAGGATAGTAGCTGCTGGTGATAGCCAGGATAGTAGCAGTGTTGATGTTGCTGCTGGTGATAGCCAGGATAGTAGCAGTGTTGATGTTGCTGCTGGTGATAGCCAGGATAGTAGCAGTGTTGATGTTGCTGCTGGTGATAGCCAGGATAGTAGCAGTGTTGATGTTGCTGCTGGTGATAGCCAGGATAGTAGCAGTGTTGATGTTGCTGCTGGTGATAGCCAGGATAGTAGCAGTGTTGCTGCTGGTGATAGCCAGGATGTTGCTGCTGGTGATAGCCAGGATAGTAGCAGTGTTGATGTTGCTGATGGTGACAGCCAGGATAGTAGCAGTGTTGATGTTGCTACTGGTGATAGCCAGGATAGTAGCAGTGTTGATGTTGCTACTGGTGATAGCCAGGATAGTAGCAGTTTTGATGTTGCTGCTGGTGATAGCCAGGATAGTAGCAGTGTTGATGTTGCTGCTGGTGATAGCCAGGATAGTAGCAGTGTTGATGTTGCTGCTGGTGATAGCCAGGATAGTAGCAGTGTTGATGTTGCTGCTGGTGATAGCCAGGATAGTAGCAGTGTTGATGTTGCTGCTGGTGATAGCCAGGATAGTAGCGGTGTTGATGTTGCTGCTGGCGATAGCCAGGATAGTAGCGGTGTTGATGTTGCTGCTGGTGATAGCCAGGATAGTAGCGGTGTTGATGTTGCTGATGGTGATAGCCAGGATAGTAGCAGTGTTGATGTTGCTGCTGGTGATAGCCAGGATAGTAGCAGTGTTGATGTTGCTGCTGGTGATAGCCAGGATAGTAGCAGTGTTGATGTTGCTGCTGGTGATAGCTAGGATAGTAGCGGTGTTGATGTTGCTGCTGGTGATAGCCAGGATAGTAGCAGTGTTGATGTTGCTGCTGGTGATAGCCAGGATAGTAGCAGTGTTGATGTTGCTGCTGGTGATAGCCAGGATAGTAGCTGTGTTGATGTTGCTGCTGGTGATAGCCAGGATAGTAGCAGTGTTGATGTTGCTGCTGGTGATAGCCAGGATAGTAGCAGTGTTGATGTTGCTGCTGGTGATAGCCAGGATAGTAGCAGTGTTGATGTTGCTGCTGGTGATAGCCAGGATAGTAGCAGTGTTGATGTTGCTGCTGGTGATAGCTAGGATAGTAGCGGTGTTGATGTTGCTGCTGGTGATAGCCAGGATAGTAGCGGTGTTGATGTTGCTGCTGGTGATAGCTAGGATAGTAGCGGTGTTGATGTTGCTGCTGGTGATAGCTAGGATAGTAGCGGTGTTGATGTTACTGCTGGTGATAGCCAGGATAGAAGCAGTGTTGATGTTGCTGCTGGTGATATTACTGCTGTTGAAGATGTTAGCTTATCCTGGCCACGTGACCAAAGATTCTGAAGGTGTTGGACCATCCTGGCCATGTGAACAAGATGTTGAGGATGTTAGACTATCCTGGCCATGAGTCACAAGATGTTGCAGGTGTTTGGCCACTCTGGCCACGTGGCCCAAAATATTAGGCTATCCTGGGAACGTGGCCCAAGATGTGGCAAGTGTTGGGCCACTCTGGCCACGTGGCCCAAGATGTAGGTGTTGGGCCACTCTGGCCTAACCTCGTACTTCTTTCCTCCTGGAATGAAGTAATTTACTGGAGCCGGAGATGAAAGGTCTGGATACCAGGCAGTGACTGCCACCCTCCCTTACCTGCCACTCAACTTTCCCTTCACTTGCCACTCAACCTTCCCTTCACTTGCTAGTCAACCTTCCCTTCACTTGCTAGTCAACCTTCCCTTCACCTGCTAGTCAACCTTCCCTTCACCCGACTGCAGCAAATTATACGTCGGCGAAACATCCAGAGACCTCCAAACACTTATTTCAGAACACCAGTACGCAGGCAAATCTGACGATCCAAGGAATGGCTGTGTTCAACACCGAAATTCACACAACCATTTAATCAACTACAGAAACGCAAGACTTATCACCAGAGAAGACAACACTCAATACCGAAGAATCCTGGAATCATCACTTATCTGTATATCCAACAACTTCAACCAGAACAACGGCTTCTATAACAGCTGAACCACTTGCCAAGGAACTCCATCGCTATACCACATAAGAACATAAGAATGGAGGAACACTGCAGAAGGTCTACTCATATACTTATGCAATCTCTTTTTAAAGCTTCCCAAGGTTCTAGACTATCACTCTACTGGGAAGTTTGTCACACAGCTTTCTCCACCTGACCCAACATTCTCATCCTATAAATACTCACGTAAATTTCACCCAGGTAGATCTGTTTGTGACTTGATAAAGCCCTCTGTGTGGGCGAAACATTGTCAATAAAGGATCACATTATACTGATTAAGTGTTTATATTTCCATAGATAGATAGATATTAGGATCAGTCTTGCGGAATTACACACAGATGACAGTGGAAGATGAGTTAATCAGTCCCAGATCCCTGGAAGCCAGTGTTCTGTACCTTAGTCTGAACTCTGGGTGTGTTATGTGTGTCTAATATCTCACAACTTGGAAGTCTATAATGGTGTCACCCCATTTGACGTCATATTTATTATTATTATTATCATTATTATTAAAATTATAATTACAACTATTATTATTAGTTATTGTTATTATTACAATTATTATTATTATCATTATTATTGAAGACTACGTTACAATACGGAGTTGCTTTGCAGCTGGCTTCTGCAGCTGCAATCATGAAAGCAGTTTTTGCATTATTAAAATTATATAGGACTTAACCCTGGCAATTTCCCTCCTGCGTCTCATTGTTCAAGAGTGCCAGGGGTCGTTCAAGAGTGCCAGGGGTCGTTCAAGAGTGCCAGGGGTCGTTCACCTCCTCTGCTTTATAGCTCGACTCATCTTCCTCAGAATCTAGTTATCGCTCTTATGCATAAACTACGGCGGCCTGGTCGTGGACCGGGCCGCGGGGGGCGTTGACCCCCGGAACACCACCGTCCAGGTATACCAGATTCAGCTTCCCGACAGGTCAAAGACAAGATATTGAAAATTAAACACTGAACACTGACTTCTGTTTAAGACATCTATTGTGAAAGAGTGTAAACTGGCTTTAATAATAATAATAATAATAATAATAATAATAATAATAATAATAATAATAATAATAATAATATATCTTTATTTCTACAAGTACATGATTCAACTTATACAGACCATAGATGACATCAGTGACATACTATATAGAAAGCCCCTAGTTATACAGAACATTTCGGTCAACTTAGGTTAATCTTGTCACCCATGATGTAACCTACACCAGTCAGCTAACACCCCGGTTCCTCCTTACTGCTAGGTGAATAGGGACAGCAGATGTAAGGAAACACGCCCAGTGTTTCCACTCGTATAAACGTGAGGTGATTAAACACTAAAATGTGTGCGAGAAAAATAGCTAAACGTGTGGGTAGGTGGATATTTAACTTCCTAACAAACAGAACCCAAAGAGTGACAGTAAACAGAGAGAAATCAGAGTCTGACACAGCGAAAAGTTCTGTACCCCAAGGCACAGTACTCGCCCCACTTCTGTTTCTCATTCCCATTTCTGGCATACACAGAGACATACATCATAGCACTGTATCATCCTCTGCAGATGATACTAGAATATGTATGAGAGTGGCAGCCGTAGAAGACACAGTGAACCTCCAAGCTGACACAGACAGTCTTCCAGTGGGCCACTGAAACAATGACAGACAAAGTCTTCCAGTGGGCCACTGAAACAATGACATAGACAAAGTCTTCCAGTGGGCCACTGAAACAGTGACATAGACAAAGTCTTCCAGTGGGCCACTGGAACAATGACATAGACAAAGTCTTCCAGTGGGCCACTGAAACAATGACATAGACAAAGTCTTCCAGTGGGCCACTGAAACAATGACATAGACAAAGTCTTCCAGTGGGCCACTGGAACAATGACATAGACAAAGTCTTCCAGTGGGCCACTGGAACAATGACATAGACAAAGTCTTCCAGTGGGCCACTGAAACAATGACATAGACAAAGTCTTCCAGTGGGCCACTGAAACAATGACATAGACAAAGTCTTCCAGTGGGCCACTGGAACAATGACATAGACAAAGTCTTCCAGTGGGCCACTGGAACAATGACATAGAGAAAGTCTTCCAGTGGGCCACTGAAACAATGACAGACAAAGTCTTCCAGTGGGCCACTGAAACAATGACAAAGTCTTCCAGTGGGCCACTGAAACAATGACACAGACAAAGTGTTCCAGTGGGCCACTGAAACAATGACATAGACAAAGTCTTCCAGTGGGCCACTGAAACAGTGACATAGACAAAGTCTTCCAGTGGGCCACTGAAACAGTGACATAGACAAAGTCTTCCAGTGGGCCACTGAAACAGTGACATAGACAAAGTCTTCCAGTGGGCCACTGAAACAATGACAGACAAAGTCTTCCAATGGGCCACTGAAACAATGACAAAGTCTTCCAGTGGGCCACTGAAACAATGACAGACAAAGTCTTCCAGTGGGCCACTGAAACAATGACAAAGTCTTCCAGTGGGCCACTGAAACAATGACACAGACAAAGTGTTCCAGTGGGCCACTGAAACAATGACATAGACAAAGTCTTCCAGTGGGCCACTGAAACAGTGACATAGACAAAGTCTTCCAGTGGGCCACTGAAACAGTGACATAGACAAAGTCTTCCAGTGGGCCACTGAAACAGTGACATAGACAAAGTCTTCCAGTGGGCCACTGAAACAATGACAGACAAAGTCTTCCAATGGGCCACTGAAACAATGACAAAGTCTTCCAGTGGGCCACTGAAACAATGACAGACAAAGTCTTCCAGTGGGCCACTGAAACAATGACAAAGTCTTCCAGTGGGCCACTGAAACAATGACACAGACAAAGTGTTCCAGTGGGCCACTGAAACAATGACATAGACAAAGTCTTCCAGTGGGCCACTGAAACAGTGACATAGACAAAGTCTTCCAGTGGGCCACTGAAACAGTGACATAGACAAAGTCTTCCAGTGGGCCACTGAAACAGTGACATAGACAAAGTCTTCCAGTGGGCCACTGAAACAATGACAGACAAAGTCTTCCAATGGGCCACTGAAACAATGACAAAGTCTTCCAGTGGGCCACTGAAACAATGACAGACAAAGTCTTCCAGTGGGCCACTGAAACAGTGACATAGACAAAGTCTTCCAGTGGGCCACTGAAACAATGACAAAGTCTTCCAGTGGGCCACTGAAACAATGACAGACAAAGTCTTCCAGTGGGCCACTGAAACAATGACAGACAAAGTCTTCCAGTGGGCCACTGAAACAATGGCAAAGTCTTCTAGTGGGCCACTGAAACAATGGCAGACAAAGTCTTCCAGTGGGCCACTGAAGCAATGTGATGACGTTTCCTGTACCGTTTGAATATTACCTATTTAAAAATTACATTAGTGTAGGTTAGATTAGGTTGGTTTTGGCTGGGTTTGGCTAGGTGAGCTTAAGTTAGCTTGGGTTGAATTAGGTAAGAATAGGCTAGGTTAAGTTAGGGTAGGTTAGATTAGGTTTGGTTAAGTTAGACTAGGTTAGGTTAGCTTGGGGTTGTGTTATAGCGGGTTAGATTAACTTCGGTTTGGGTTAGGGTGGGATAGGTTAGCTTAGGGTTGGGTTAGGGTGGGATAGGTTATCTTTGGGTTGGGTTAGGGTGGGACAGGTTCACTTGGGTTGGGTTAGGGTGGGATAGATTAGCTTAGGGTTTGGTTAGGGTGGGATAGGTTAGCTTGGATTGGGTTAGGGTCTGATACGTTAGCTTGGGCTGGGTTAGGGTAGGTTAGGTTAGCTTGAGATTGGGTTAAATTAACTTGGGTTGGGTTAGGGGTGGGATAATTAGCTTGGGTTGGGTTAGGGTGGAATAGATTAGCTTGGGTTTGGGTTAAGTTAGCTTGGGTTGTTTAAGGGAGGATTTGGGAAGTGTTAATCAAGTATCTAAATGCATAAATTCCTTAGTATAAAGCTTTCAAAACCTACTTTCAGAGAAAGAGAAAACCTGGTACTGACTTAGTCACAGAGACAGATAAATACTGTACCAAGCGCAGAAATAATTTAGAGAGCCACATTAGCCGGGAGAATTAGCAAAGTTGACTCCCACCTGACGCCATTAACAAGTCGTTATGAAGCTCTAGTCGCTAGGGGCGCTACGATAAGTCACCTCAGCGCTCAAGTTCAACACTTTGCCTCAGCTCGCGTGTGATAACTGGGCTCCAGCAGCGCTACGTAAACAATATCTCCCCCACAGCACCGGGCGGGTACGATAACGCTCCTCCAGTGGCGCTACGTAAACACAAACTCCCACCATAACAGGCCGTAACCGTGAGTTTTATACAGGATACCACGTCAGTGGGATGAAGTGTCCACCTCAGCTAATGTCTGTTGTTGCAAAACAGCAACTCTGATAATTACCTTGCCTCTAGAATGCATTGTTCATTGTATGCTAAATGCATTGTTCATTGTGTTTTAGAATAATATATATATATATATATATATATATATATATATATATATATATATATATATATATATATATATATATATATATATATATATATATATATATATATATATATATATATATATATATATATATATGTCGTGCCGAATATGTAAAACTGGTCAATTAGCAAGAACTCATTTAAAATTAAGTCCTTTCTAAAATTTTCTCTTATACGTTTAAAGATATATTTTTTTCATTAATGTTAATGTAAAAAATTTTAATTTTGCACCAAAAGAATCTTAGAAAACTTACCTAACCTTATTATAACAAGAACAATTTATTTTAACCTAACCCAACTAAATATATTTTAGATTTGTTTACAATAATTTAATACTAAACAAACACAGTGAAATATATTTTTTTCGTTAGGTTCAAAATGATTTTGGCAAAATTATTGCATACACAAATTTTCACTTGTCCTATATGGCAAGATGAACGTTGCTATTTAAGCCAAGATTGCAAGTTCTGCCTATTCGGCACGACATATATATATATATATATATATATATATATATATATATATATATATATATATATATATATATATATATATATATATATATATATATATATGCAATAAGATCACAGTAAACGGGTGATTTCAGAATAAGCAAAACAACCACTGTGAAAGAATAGAGAAGTTCCAAGCGCTTTCGTGACTACTCACATTATCAAGGAACAATGAAAGTAAAGCATCAAAGGAAGGTATATAAAGGGGTAGCCCACACCTCACTATCAGATCCCACAACAACGAAACACCTGACGCGAGACAGCAGGCCCGCCGGCCGAACTAGACAGGTCCTTCATACAACCCACCAACAAACTATTCTACCCAAGAAATAAGAAATTTAAAAAATTATTATTTGTCCAATGTATTATTAAATTCTTCCCAAATTCTATTAATTATAAATGGATCTAATTTGTATAAACCAAAGGAAATATTCATATTATTGTCAAAACTGCTTTTTATGAAACAAGATTCAATTATATTCCTGTCGACCATGGACTTGCTTGATACTACTTTCTCAACTTTTGAAAATCAATTGGATGGTTAAAATCTCTTACATGAATAAATAGAGCATTGGAATCTTGTCCAGTTCTAATGCTATATTTATGTTGTTTTAATCTTAGTTCGAGATTTTTACCAGTTTGACCGTAATAAACTTTATCGCAAATTTTACAAGGAATCTTATAGACATATCCGTCAGCATTTTGGGGGGAATTCTTTATCAAAAGTTTTTTTACTGTATCAAGATTTTTGAATACATTAATATTAAAAGTCTTAAGAAGAGAAGGCATATCAACCAAGTTTTCATTGTTCCTTGATAATGTGAGTGGTCACGAAAGCGCTTGGAACTTCTCTATTTTTTACAGAGGTTATTTTGCATGTATATATATATATATATATATATATATATATATATATATATATATATATATATTATTGTAACCACGGACGAGTGGTATATATATATATATATATATATATATATATATATATATATATATATATATATATATATATATATATATATAATATAAGAATTTAATAATACACTGGAGCAATAATAATTTTTTATAGTATTGCATATATATATATATATATATATATATATATATATATATATATATATATATATATATATATATATATATATATATCTCTGTGTGTGTGTGTGTGTGTGTGTGTGTGTGTGTGTGTGTGTGTAAGGGAGTTTGGCTAATAATCTATCGTTTGAACAGGGTACAGTGAAACAGGTTAATACTTAGAGAAGTTGTGGTGACCAGCTCACTCTGGCTTCCTGGTGTGAAGGATGCTGGGGTCTGGGAGAGACCCCAGTGTGAGGGATGCTGGGGTCTGTGAGAGACCTCAGTGTCTGGGATGCTGGGGTCTGTGAGAGACGTCAGCGTGAGGGATGCTGGGGTCTGTTAGAGACCCCAATGTGAGGGATGCTGTGGTCTGGGAGGCCCCAGTGTGGGGGATGATGGGGTCTGCGAGAGACCCCAGTGTGAGGGATGCTGGGGTCTGGGAGAGACCCTAATATGGGGGATGCTGGAGTCTGGGAGAACCCGTGTGGGGGATGCTGGGGTCTAGGAGAGACCCCAGCATGGCTCTCCTTAATTCAGGTAATTCAATCGAGACGAAGTTTGCCAATATCAATGTTGTTACGGCGACACCCACACACACACACACACACACACACACACACACCGAAAACTTAAATCCCAAAGAATTTAATTAGTTTTTAGTGGTTCAACGAGCAAATCTGAAATAGATAACATAACGTATAATACTACTCTCTGCATCGTAAGAAAACCCGTCACTACAGCCAGCAGTGCCTCGACCCCCCTCAGATTAAGCTGTCTTGCCCGTGGGGGGGGGGAGTGATAGTAGACCCCACCCCCTCTGTTGTTCTTCTCAATATAAGGGAACGTAATCTTGGCAAAGTTTGATGATTACTTTAGTAACTGGAGGAGTCTGGATGACCTTAACTAAGGTCGTTACTTCCTTAAATAATGACTCTCCCTCCCGTCCCTCCCTGGATCATGTCCGTCCCTTCCCCCGTCCATGAATGCTGATATATGTAACTATGTAGGATCACTGAGAGCAGTGCTCTACAATGATCTACAGTGATACAATGCAGCATCACTGAGAGCAGTGCTCTACAATGATCTACAGTGATACAATGCAGCATCACTGAGAGCAGTGCTCTACAATGATCTACAGTGATACAATGCACCATCACTGAGAGCAGTGATCTACAGTGGTACAATGCACCATCACTGAGAGCAGTGATCTACAGTGATCTACAGTGGTACTGTATGATCTGCCTTAATCCAGCTACAGTTCTGGACTCGGGTAATTTATAGAATATGTTTTGGAAGGATACACTGGCAGAGCTGGTCAGTAAATTGTGAAAGTTGGGCAGTGTCAGGCAAGTAGTGGGAGGATGGAGTGGTAGGATGGAGTGGTAGGATGGAGTGGGAGGATGGAGTGGTAGGATGGAGTGGGAGGATGGAGTGGGAAGATGGAGTGGTAGGATGGAGTGGGAGGATGGAGTGGTAGGATGGAGTGGGAGGATGGAGTGGTAGGATGGAGTGGGAGGATGGATGGAGTGGGAAGAAGGGTGGAGTGGGAGGAAGGATGGAGTGGGAGGAAGGATGGAGTGGGAGGGTTGGAAGGAGGGAGGGAGAAAAGAATTGAGAGGGAGGGAGGGAGAAAAGAAGTGATAGGGAGGGAAGGAGGAAGGGTGGAAAGGAGAGGGTGTACGG